>NC_058516.1:9506401-9658901 GCF_020382885.2 Scatophagus argus
GCTGATGTGCGTGCGACACACTGGAATCCTTTTAATGCTTTCTCACCTTTATTTCATGTCAACATTTGAACCTTCGCTTGGTTCCTCACAGCTCCAATTAAAAGTCATCAAAAAAGAAAAACATGATTATTTTTGCAACAAAGAGCAACCTTATCTTTAATGAAATAATTGCTTTGTGTTTCTTTATGCTTTTTTTAAACCTGAACACTCGCAGTATTCTTACAGGGTCTGTCCTCCGTCAGCCAGTATGATTTGACATCAGTACAATCAAGTGTATTCATACTGCTGTTACACCTTTTATGCTATTCCAGAAGTCGACCGCTAGAGGGAGTGCCGGCATCTATTTTACTTTAACTTCTTCTTTCTGTTTTTTCACTCACACACACACAGACTGTTGTGAATAAGACCTGTTTGCTTGCTGGATGTTGGAGGAACATGTAAGAGACAGGACACACAGGGTTATGACGACATTATTACTGGCCTTTTAGCCTGTCTGTTATCTACTGACAGTCTAATATAGTTTTTGAAATCCACTTACAGCGGCCCCGATGTTATGGCTCATTAGTAAGCCTACCGATTCCCGTTTGCCACGTCCAGGATATACATTTCATCTTATATTTTTTCTTTGCTGAAGCGAGCGCGCGCACACAAATGCACACTCGCTGAAGGGTACATCGCTTCGGCCTGATCGTCGCTCTGCTCCCCTTTAGGCTGGGCTCGGGCCTGCAGGTCGCCTCCATCTGAAGCTCCCTCTGGCGCCTGTGAAAGAGCAGTTTCACAGATAATGATATGGACAAGTCACAACATACTTTTTTCTGTTGCAGTGTGTTCCGGCTACCAGCAACATCCCTCTCGTGGTAAGTGCTTTCCTGTCTCTCCTCTCTTTGGCTCAGTGAAGTGCGCATCGTGCCGGTGAATGCGCCTGGCTGTCGTCCCTCTGGTGAGGTTGCCGCTGGAGACCAGAGCTTCCCCAGACAAGAACTGAGCTCTGATCGTCCCTGGTGTTAGCTGGACTCCTGAGCCTTCTCACCTGACGCCCCGAACGCACACAGGTGAAAGCAACAAGTTGAGACCTGACAGGAAAAGCTTCCGACGAGGTCATCGACATATCAGTGTTGTATGCGCTCACGGTTGGTCCGTCGGCGGCGTCGGGTCATCGGGAGGGCCGGTGAGAGAAGGAAGCGTCCCGAGTGGAAGTGTATCTGCGCTGTAGCCGACAAACCTATGGAGGACACGCACATACACGCTGCCTTTTCCCCTGAGGAGACTGACCGCACATTACCAAATCATAATACTCACACAAGTACTCCATCTTACTTAACGCAACCAATTCATAAACAGAAAACGCTCCCGACAGTGAAAGCTGATACACCTCAGAGGCAAAATAGATTTAAAACAGTGACGACGCTATGTGACGAGACAAACGGTGACATTGTGCAACTGAAGGGTTTCGTATAACCCGGGCTGGGTCGCATCACTACGTCAAAATCTATCATTTAGATTGCATTTAATGTCGTTTTCCTTAGTTGCTACGATTTGTAAACCACTGATTAACTACAGTGACAACAACGACAACAGAACAAACAATAAATCAAACACAACAGCTAAGTTATTCACTGTCCAATTAGGCTAAAGACTCCATAAATCATCATTTCACATCGCAAGTGAACACAGCCGCAGGGCCCTTTGCCTCCGTATGGCTTGGATTCTGCACGCACCAAATGTATACATTTGAGGTATATAACAGTACAGCAAAGAAGGAATTTCTGAGGGTCTGAAGTTCAAATTCTTCCATGGACTGGACAGATAACTGACGTTGTAAGTTCACAAAGGCCACTTTTCACTTTGTAAACAAGTACAATAAACAAGTGTTTGTCCTGTTGGGTCCCACGCTGGTGCATCATGGGAATTTGGGTCCCTCTTACGTTGCTCTTTGTCACCGTGAAGGCACTCTTACCGTCTTCTTGAGTGAATCAGAGGAGAAATACTGTCAGAAAGCAGCACAGCTCGGGGCTGTACTCGATCATAGAGTTTAGTTGTGAACTCCGCTGCGTTGTCTCGCTGCTGTTTGTCCCGTGCTTTGTGGTCCCCTCCTGTGGCAGATTGGGCTCCGTCCTCGTAGGGCACCGGGTCGTCCTAAAAGCTGACTAGAAACACGGTAAGACAAATGTTAAAATGCTGAGGTTAATCGCACATCGTATGTGCTATCAATGTGCATAGTTGGCTCAAATGCGGGCTACTTGTGCGCGCTCTCGTCCGGGTGCTGCATTGTTATCAGAAGTGGTCTGGCCAGAGAAGTGGGGATGTGACACCTGAACGCCTCCCAGACTGACACAGGCTGCTCGCCCGTAAGCTTGTAGTGCTGAGGAACCTGCGGTCGCAAAACCGCATGAAAAATGTTGAGGCTCCGATAGCAACGGAACAGAGAAACTGATGCTGCACATCAGCACAGATGAGGCGCCCACAAGGTTCACTTCTTTCAATTTGGTTTTAATGTAGGAAACAAAAGAAGCGAGCTTATTGTGCGTGTAAAGCCACGCAAAACAATATTGCCTTCTTTTCCTCCATTCACATGCACCGACGCAGAGTTAAAGTGATGGGAAGTGGAATCAAACAAGCGTACTTTTGCACGCATTACACATATATCGATATTGATATGTCTTCTAGTCAGTGCTTACTGGGTCCCAAACTGGGGGGTCAAGCCCCTCCAAACGCTCACGAGGTACATCATGGGGACTGTGAGATGATCAGAAAGGGACAAAAAAAACAACCCAAAGATTGAATTTACAAATTTGCATTTCTCTAATCGCCGGACTTATTCGAATTAAACCACATAAGTTCAGAGGGGAAATGTCTCTGTATTGGAGCGGCTGACATTAATGGAAAAATTTGACAAAAATAGAAAGTGCAGGCGCAGAGGTATATAGTGGAATAAAACGTATACTCGGTTAAAATACAAGTGCGTCACCGTATAGCGACTGTGTACTTCATTACTTCCACCACTACTTTTAAGAACGACGGTAAGATGACCGGATGTTGCAGTAAATGCCGACTTGAAGGTTGAAGAAAGGAATGCGTGTCGTCAGAGTCACGTCCATAGGATCCACAGCCGCTGTCACCAAATTACCAAGAGCCTAGAAATGTCAAGGAGACAAATTATTATTGGTTCAACTGAACACAGAGGCCTTTTCTCTGCAAAGTGCCAGGAAACTGAAAGCTTTAAGAGCGGGAAGGCCCTTCTTTTAATTTATTTTTTATTTATTGACTGAACTTTTCTTGTCTTCCATCTGTCAGCTCCCATTTAGGTAGTTTTCTTTCCCATGACAAGATAAACTGAGGTGGTTGTTGACAGACTTCTGAATGTATCAAACATTAACAACTTGCAACGTGCTGTAACTGTGACTGTTACACTTCTGTCAGGTGTTCTGGTGTTTTCTTCGTGGCTTATTTCCCTGTGACTTATCCCAACTTAATTAATGCATTTTGTGCATTTGATGTGCATTAAATCTGTTGTAAGGCATTTTCTAACTGTAAATTTTATTATTTCCTCTGCGATTCAACAAAATCAATTACAGATGCAGAGTTGTTTTTTTCAAAGGATGCATTTTGTGGATACAATAATGCTTAACTGCGTGAAGTTATGATATTGGTCAGCTTATCTTGTCTAGTAAATACTGCTGATGATTTGAGCTCTTAAAGAGACACAGTTTAATCTCATTAACAGCCAGTGGTTGGTGCTGCAGCAGTGGCTCTGACGCACCTTACGGTTACGGCAATTGAAATACTTTTAAAATCTTTAGTGACACACTGCCTCAGTTTGCAATGTGCAATGACATTGCTTCTGAGACTCTTATACACACACATCTTTACATTCAGCGTGACATATACTTCCAGAGGATAAGATCTCTGATGTGTGTCACAAATAAACACATGTAAATGTAAACATGGATTGCTAATAGCTCATTTGGAATACTTTTAATAGCTGCACTTTGCCAAATTGGAAACAAACATAGCTGCCACGTTAAAGAAATCTTACCGTGTATTCGTGGAGCTCAAACTCTCTCTCCTCCGCCACCCGCCTCCCGGTGCGCTCGGACACGGGGTCCTTACCGAGGTGAACCTGCCTGAATGAAATGTGTTTTTGTTATAATTAACTTGTCGTTTTGATGAAAAAACAGTAGTAACAGACATAAAAACGCATCCCCGTCCCCTTGCCTGTTGAAGCAGAAACTATATTTTAAATGTTGGTTTGAACGCGTAGTAAATCAAACACGCGCGTGCAAACCAACACCGAAACGACCTCCCCGCGGCTCTTTCCGGCTAACAAGTCCGTTTGGCTAACGCCGTTTGTGGGTACTCACCTGGCCAAGGGCCGCCGCTGGAGCGATTAGCGTTGTGAAAGAAAAACCAAACAAAACGAGCAAATGTTCCCATCGCACGCTGGCGACGCAAAACATCCGGCTGGATTTGCAGCGTGACCAAGTCAAACTGCGTGAAGTTGGAGGAAGTAACGAGGCGACTTCCGCCGTTTCAAAACAAAAGCAAATGCGCAGTCCAATCCCCCTTTGGAGCATTTTGTACACGGGAACAGATGAGACGCGTATTTTTTTAAACTTTTGCAGTAAATCTCATCTTTGATGGTTACTAATAATACAACAGTTCGGTGCGCAAAAAGACAATACCGTACACCTGTGAGCAAGTTACATTCAAACTTAACCTGAAAATGTACTATAACTCACGGAGGAACCTAAATTGTGACCTGACTCATTTTCGGCGTATACGGGAAGCTATACTGTGAAACATCAAAGTTAACTTTACTAAACTCATAGCACGTTAGGAAGAAATATAAAGTGGGATGGGCCGTGAGGTGTGAAACGGCGCCATCTTGTGGCGAAGACAAATAGTGGAAAGTCTATATTTTGCTGCGTTTAAATTAAGATCTAACACGTTTCTTCACACTTCCACTCCACTATGATTGCACTTTTTTTGTACACCCATGTTTACCCTTTGCTTCACTACATTCACTACATTTATAATAGTTGTAGTTAGTTTCCCAGAATATTTGACTTTCAGACTTTTTTCTTTTCTTATTCAACCCTAAACCTAAAACCTATCAAATTACAATCTCTTACTTGGGCAGCATAACAACCTAAACACAAGCCACGCTTATGAGTGAAACACAAGTAAAAGTATTACAAAGAATGACAGCACACTGTAAATTACTTCTGATTTTATTCAATGGAAAAAAAAAAGACCTTCAGGAAAATACATTAATTCCCATAGTACACACAGAGAGGACATAAATTAGAGAGGCGTGGCAGAGAGACGTTTGAGGGGAAACATGTCACCTGGCACCTGGGTGGTAGAAAACATCTGATCCACGCTGCCACGCAGCCAGGAGCACGCTGTGCACGATGCAGGATGTAGACGAATCGGTGAAATCGCACTCTGGGATTGTGTAATTCTTAACGTGAGCAAAACTCCATTATTCCTGTACACAAACGTCTAAATGATAGTACAAAAAGGGAATAATACAAAATACAAAACGGGGAAGAAAAAAAACCAAACCAAAAAAAAAACAAAACTGCCCTCAAAATGAACCATAAATATTCATACCGATGCACATTGGTTTAACAAAACAATTGCTTCTGTAAACATTTTCAACGTAAGGTGTGCCCTGCGGTTTAAAAACCACCGCAGTTGCATACTTATCTGAAGGGTTACATAATAAAAATCGCAGAAACAAGACTAAAAACTAAGTCAGAGTTAAAAAATATGCCGCTTAGTTCACGCAGTCTCGAGTGGTTTTGTAACACTGCTATTAGAACATGTGACTTTTTGCCTTCTTTGCTCGTCACAGGTGCGAGAAAGCACCTCGGTCCTGTGTTCTGCGGCTCCAGGCAGGTTCACACCTTGGACGGCGAACGCGGCGCCCTTGCCGAGTGAGCGGGCTCGAAGAGACGAGTCTAATTCATACAGACGCGGGATGGATTCTACATTTGAATGGGTCTAACGTAAAGCGACAAGCGAGTCTTGCCTCCTCGTTTGGGTTTGAGAGGATGAGGAAAGGAAGGAAGGTAAAAACGAAGGCATGGGATAGAACAATGATCCAGTTCATGTCGTGCATTTGTGTCTTCAATCCAGACTGGACTGAGTAAACAAACTAACTGCCTGTCTGAAGCCTAAAATGGCAAAAAAAGAAGAAGAAAAAAAAAAAAGAGAGGTCCAATATTAAATCACATGGCTGGATCAGATTCTTCCTACAGTACGCAAAATCCAAAATTCTTCACTTTTAACTTGACCTACAGAGGACTTTGAGCAGCGTCAATCAGCTGGAGACCGTTCTAAGGCAACCGTTTTGCTGAACATCAAGCTAAAGTCTTGTTCAAAATAAAGAGTTGGATGGACTGGATGTAAAATAGGGCGCGGAGGGCAATCCCGCACCGACGCGCACCCCTTTTCGTGTGGAGTGCGATGCTCAAAGCTTCTTCTCGGCCCTCCGGCTCTATGCGCACTTCATTCCCTTACTTCCGCCCGTTGGCCTCCATGCTACCGTAATGGCCACCTGCTAATCCTGCGTGTCTAATTCACAGTTTATCCTAGCCCTACTTATGACTGACGTTAAAGGAAAAATCCATCTGGCAAAACCAAAACCACCTTTTGGTACCGTATCTCGCGTTCCTGGGTACATTTGTGTGGTCTCGGTGGTGGTGCTGTTACGTTTCCAGCGGAACGACGGAATCTGCGGAGCCCGTGTGAAAATGAGCGACTGAAATAGATAAGGGAAACTGCGATGGATGCTGTAATGGGTGGATTTTTCCTTTAAAACTCACTATCGCTGTGTCCTACATCCTTACTCTTTATTTATGTGCAGCAAGTCACATACAAAATATACAGTGTATGAAAAACGGGGGGCTAATTGTGTCGATGACACCAAAGCGACGTGCTGTCATAAACGGGGCTACTTCTGTCCGACGTAACCTACAGTACGCGAGGCAATGCGGTAACAAAGTGTCTGTAAAACCCGGGAGAGTCTGAAGCCCACGAGGTCGATGTAGCCAGTATGTACAAAGTGATATCCGGTACCCTGTCTTGAATGGATATATCAAGAAGGTCCCTTAAAAAAATCTTCACTTCAAGGAGGAGAAGGCAAAAAAAGTGAAGACGAGAGGCAGATTTACATGTCAAGCCGTAAATTACTGTAGGAAAGCTGTGGCTGTGAAATAGTGTTACGTGACATGCTTGACGTGAAAATCTACCGCGGCGGGAATAGGAATTAATTTTACCTGACCGGGACTAAACACGGCTATGCTCGAGGTACGGCGCGTACGGTTTTCGCCCTCTACAGCAAAAGGCCGCGTTTGAGCGTCCTGTCGTCCCGTCGTTCGCATGCTCGGCGTTTCCTCCTTTCGACACGTACACGATGCAAAGATTTACTATGACACATAAAGATTTACCGTCGACAGGCAACGGATCGCACGTCCTGCAGAGAAAGAGGAGGACGGGATCGGCTCAGAAGGTTGGGCTGCGGGGGGGAGGTGGGTTTGAGAAAAACCTGGGGTCTGGGGAGTTTCTCTTCCCGTCGTAATATATAGTTTGCACACGAACAAAATTTACCTCCCCGGCGCCCACAAAACACACGCTCGCCCCTCGCTTCTTTTCATGATTACAGTCCAATCCGTTTGTTTGCCCGAGCGGGTGGAAAGGCCGCCGCTCCCCTCCGTCGAGATGATTCTCCGGCTTAGGCTCGAGGCTGTACTCTTCTTCATCGTCGTCGGTTATAGTCGCAGTCGTCGTCTGGTGGTCTCCGCTCGGGTCTGGTGTCGTCGCATTGGCTGGTGTGGCTTGACTACCAGCTCATGAGGGAAGTGCGCCCCAGGGTCATGAAATACACCTGGCTGGCACCTCCGGGGCGCACGGAGGCAAAGAAGACCTGGCAGGCAAAGGACAGGATTAAATTTTGTCATACAGAGAACCCAACAATCTGCAACAGTGGCGAGGAAAAACTGCCTTTTGGAACGCAGAAACCCCGGACGGACGAAGGCTCTAGCTGGGCGGCCATCTTCCCATCTCGTGGCATTTCTGATGCACATGGTTGTAACTCAGGGAGGTAAAGGGTGTCATATTTAATAAAGGTTTCAGGCCAGATAATAATGTCTAGAGTCTGAATACTGTGAACACCGGCACAAACTCAGACAGTGCCAAGTCTGATTTCAGCAATTCAGACAGCAACTTGTGCCTCTGCAGCTCGTCCTAAGCTCGACTCAGAAATGGAGATGGTCAAATTGTGCTAATAGGTGTTCGCACCGTTATGTTGTCCGGCTTTCTTTGTCATTAACGGGAGACGCTGCTAACGTTTCTGGTCGCGAACGATGGACAAGTACAAGGAGGGGGCAAAGGAAAGAAAAAGGACACAGAGCTGAAAGGTTCTCACCTTATCATTCCTCTCACAAAGGAACTTGAGTCTCTGAGCCCTCTTGTGCATAAAGACGCCATCCAGGTGGCCCGTCTCCACCGAGCGGATCTCTATGGCCTTCTCGCCCCAGCCCATGATCTGGTTTGACCTAATGTAGGCTGTTCAAACACGACAGGAGATGAGGACCTGATAGACCTGACAGGTGATTTACAGATAACTGCTTTTTATTTTTGTTTTTGTCTACACTTACCCACTGAAGTTGGCATTTCTCCCCACTGCAGCACCACATCCTTGGTGATGCGCCCGTAGGTGTTGACGTAGACGCCCTCGTCCTCGTAACACACCAGCAGCTCGATGCCGTCGGTGTTGGGCAGGATGATGATGGCGTGGCACTGAATGCTGGTCTGGATCTGAGGGACAAAAAGGAGAACGAGTTAAAGAGAGCACGGAGTGTGGAAAAACGAGCCGCGATCGGACTGCGGCAGGTGCTTACGTGCGTGGGTAAGTAGATGTCGTAAACGGCACCGGAGTCCACATCCACGGCGTGGAAGCCCGAGCAAGAGCCGTAGATGACCTTTAACCTCTGTCCTTCCTCCACCGTCAGGTCAACCAGCAGAGGCTTGTGCACCAAGTCACCGAAAGACTAAAGCCAAACGTGAATAAATGAGTTATTTGGGTCGACTTACAACAGAAGTAGCAAAAAAAAAAAAAAAAACTGATTGTGGAATGGAATGATTAGAGATTGTGCTTGCCTTAAAGGCCATGAACTTGTGGTAGGGTTTGGGTGCCCAGGCGTACACCTCCACAGCGTTCTTCAAGGCCAGCACCAAGAACTTGATCCTTTCGTACTTCACTGAAATGAAAAATGAGTCATTCGTGAGAGGCAGCACTGCTTATAACAAATCCTGCCCAAGTCTGACCCTCCGTTTATGTGTATTATTCATTTGAGTTTCAGGAATCCTTCACAAAAGGGATAACGTACCGACTTTGTAGTGGACGCAGCCCTCCAGGTCGCCCACGTTGACCCAACCCTGCTTCTTCTCCACCTCGGGGTCGTTGTGCAAAATCTTGTTTCTCAACCACGATAAGTAATACACTCGAAGCTTGTTCTTTTTACCTGCAGGAAGAGGACATCGATGGAGCAAAAGTCATAGAGAGTTCTAAACATGGTTTTCACAGCTATACGCTCAAAGCGCAATATCTGTGTTCGGCGGGCAAAAGCGGCACATGTGCGGTACCCGATATGGTGACCAGGACGTTGAGACCCTCCAGGACATCCATCTGCTGGATGCGTCGTCTGTTGATCAGGGGGTAGACCTTCCCCTGACCGCTTCGGTCCAGCAGCATCAGGCCGCTCTCCGTCCCCACCAGCAGGTTCACTCCTGGAACAGTTGCATAAATGAAACACCCCACAGTTAGTAGAGCTCTGATTGACAACAGGATATAAAAAAAATTCGATCTAACAGGGAACTACCCTACTGAGGTGTTTCAAGCGTAAGCAGGTTGTTTTTTTTTTCCAGAAACACTTACCCCAGAGTGCAGCACATAAGATCTCAGAGTTGAACCTCTTCTTGTACTTGCGAATCTCGGGCGTGTCGCTCGGCGGACGCGTGTTCACCGGGTTGACGTTGACCACCGAGCCTTTGCGAGATGGGTCGGACCTCAGGGGGTCCGCCATCCGTCCGTCCTGCCCGAATCCCGCTGGAAGGGGGAGGCAGAGGGATGGTGGGGGTTAGGCTCGATGTCACCATGCAATTGAATTATTTTCATCCATCTACTAACTGTTTCTATTGCAACTGTCCCCTTGAATAGATAGATAGCACCGAAACGTACAGCTTACAACTTGACTCGTCACTTCAGCTCAGGCGTTTCGACATGACTTCGTGGTGGGAGAAGTCGTTTCTCAGAAAAACTCCCTCAACTATAAATTGCATCTTTCTGTCACTGGGGAACTAAGGCAGGCCGTGCTCGTCGGTTTTTAATTACAGAGTTGCCGTAATAAACGCGTTGGCTCGGTTAGTCGGCGACCTACCCATGTTGTTGAGGGAGCTGCCGCTGGACGGAGAGATCTGGAGAAGGCGAGGGTCGATGAAGGGAGTGAAGGAGGAGGAAGACTTGTGTTTGGACATGGAGTTGCTCTCCGACTGGGACTGATAGATTTCAAGACATTTAGAAAACAAAGACTTTCATCTTGAACTTAAACTGCATAAAAAGCAAAGGTTCCTCATGAGAAAACTTCATGATTATTACACTGATTTGTAAATCATAAAACTGACTGTGATTGATAGTATATTACAGAACTTTTCAGTTTTGAACATATAAGCTTGACTGTGTTCAATCAAACTACATTTTGAAGACACAAACAACTGTGAATACATATCTGGCACTGCAGTTTGAGCTTGCGCATCAAAAGAAAACGTGCAGTCAGTTGTTTAGAAGCCGACGAGGACAGAAATGTTAGAGAGGAAAAAAACATGTGCGACAAGAAGAAATGTGTCGAGGCAAGCGAGAACAGATCCAAAACATCGGATGCTGTGAAGTATTAGAAGAAAAAGCTGTTCTTAATAAAGCGCAGATGTAATTCCACCACCCAAGATGCGTGTTGTTTACAGCTCACACTGCGAAAGAGGCAGGGATCTGTGACTCAACATAAATGCGATATCTTCTCTTTAAGTAGGCTATGTGTGCTTGGAGACTCGCAAATCCAAAGTACTACTACATTGTCCCATTTCACCCCCACCATCACACCCAACAGTTACGAGACTACTCAAAGTGGTTATAATGAGATGCACCACTACAGAGATTCTTGTTGGTGATCCACCCCAAGAAGCTCTTGTTCGCTTTGCTCCATGCCATGACCATGTTCTACCACCAGGAGGCACCAAGTGTTAGCAGTGACACAACACAGGGAATTGCAAGAGGGATGGAGGTTGCAGCCCAAACCAGGTGTCAGCCAAACCAGATGGGGGCAGAGGAGAGCCAGAGTGAAGCCAGAAGGACAGAGAGGGGGGTGGGGGCAAGACAGAGTGCAGAGAGGCTCCGACCAACAATCAAGGACTGGACAGAGGGCTTGCACAGGCTTAGAGATGGACGTGTGTTTCCTACAGTCTGAAATGTCAACCAATCTGGCATTAAAAACAAACAGATTTACACATACATTTGATCCAAATCTGCTCAATGCATATCTAAGCCTGGACAATCCGTCCGTTCCTCCACTGTATGTCTCTGTGATGTGAGGGCGACGTACCTCGATGGCAGTGAACTTGTCCGGGGGGTTCTGTGGGGACATGGCGGGACTGGCGTGGCTAGATGATGAGGGGAAGGAGGAAGAGGAAGAGGAGGAAGAGGAGGAGGAAGCGATGGATGTGGAGGAGGAAGGGGAGTGATGGCTCTGCTGGATAAGGTCTGGTAGGTGGTGTATGCGGCCTGCGAAGCCGTTTTTCTCTGGGAGGCCGTGGCCGGGGGGTTGGGGCTGGCCGTGGCCGTAACCGGGGCCGGCCGAGGAAGAGGAGGATGAAGATGAGAGATTGACCGACCGCTTTATGTCAACGGTGCTCTGGAAGCAAGAACAGGCACACTTGGGCTCGGGCAAGCAGGTGGAGAGGACGAGGAGGAGGAGGAGGAGGAGGTACCTTTGGCTGCTTTATGATTTACTCCCATTTCCCAACGAGGTCCTCTAATCCCGACATCGTACATTATATGTGATAGATATTCTTGACTCATCATTGGAAACTACAACTGCTGCGCATGTGGCACTAAAGTCAAACCATAGTTATCTGACAAGGATTAGAAATGTGGAGCAGCGAGTCTTTAATGACAATAATAACTTAAAAAAGGCTTAGTAATATACAAGAAGACAGAAGAAATGGTGGAGAATGAGTGGATAAACAACATGGACACGGGACAAGTGACAGTTCTATCTACTATATACAAGTAAAATAAGCCTTGAACTAAACAAAAATCTGTCTCAGTGTTAAACTAACAAGTCTGCAGACTCGCAAAGAGGAAATCCAGTCTCCTCGTCTTACCTGTCTGATGACCAGCGTCCCGTCCTTGGAAGGCGTAGTGGCTTGGTCGCTCTCAGAGTCCTCCACCGGCATGGTCTTAGCAGACTCGGTCTCCCCGTTACTCAGCCTCCTGCGGAAGCCATGGGAATATCTGATGTCCGTAACCAGACCGGCGTCAACGGTCATGCAGAAAAAGCTGTGAGCTGCGGCCGATATCTTAATGCGTTTTAAATTGAACGAGAAAAGACTGAGAAGCGACAGCAAAGTGAAGAGAGGTGGATGAAACGGACAGCGGGGCGGATGTTTACGTACCCGGCCCTGGAGTCCTCGGCTCCGGAGGTGGACTCCTCTCCCGCCTCCTGGTCCACCTCCTCGTCGTCCTCCTCGTCGGTGGTGCCCGACTCCTCGCTTGAGGATGAGTAGTCGGTGACCTTGTGGGGGGGCCTCACGTCATCTACGGCACGAAGCTCCTTGGCCAGAGCAGTCAGATCCTGTGAGGAACGGGAAGTAAGTCTTAGAAAGGCTCCAGTCCGAAACTTTAGCAAAACTCAAGTTGTCTAGAACGCCTCATAAGTTTATGCGACGACTGGAATCAAAAAGCAAAATATGCTTTCATTCTCCAAGATATGAACTCAACTAGACAACCTAAAAGGGCCTTTGAAGTCATCCCTCCTCGCTTCGTTTTCTGTTCAACTCACGCCACAGCCTCAGATCTCTGGGCGTAGCAGTTTCAAAGCTCATCAGACCGGGGGCCCGGTAGGTCTGAGTTCCAAGACATGGTGAGTTAAGTGGTGTATTGTTTTCTAATTCCTGAATTAGTGTTAGTGTTGAACCCTCTACCGTCTCCATGTCTTGTAACCACCTTGCCCTCGCCTTGATTTGGCTTAATAAGGCAATCTTGTAAGGTCAGCGACGAGCAAGAAAGGGAGGAGGGATTCTTCCCTGACATGCTCAACGAAGCAAACGGGCCACATTTTATCCAACAACAAAGCCAGGTGAGATTAGGAGCAACTTTGGCAAGTACAAGGAAACAGGAGGTGTGTGTCTGCATTCAAATGTGCTAGCATTCAAATCTGGGCTCGGGAAGCTGCTGCAAAGGGTTAACCCTTATAGTGCCATTCGTGTTGAGCAAAAAGTGAGGAAGAACTGTGCAGGCATGAGGACAGACGCCAGCAGAAGGCGAATCGCATCGCAGGCGGGAAGGACAGTAACTGAAGTCAGAACTGAAAAGACTTACCGCGTTCATCCTCACACAGCAGAAACATTCTTTAATCGCAAACTTTTATTGTATAGTGCAATGGGCGGTGCAATGGCGCAAGCATAGCATAGGTGTTATCGTTTCATCTCATTTAATAGGCTTACCGCATCACACTAAGAGGTTCCCCAGCAATCACGAACCATTGGATTCGTGAGACGCATCGGGTGGTTGAATAATTAGAATAGTATAAAATAGAGAAAAAAGAAACAGTCTTCACGTATTCAGCATCACATCAAAGTTTAACCAGCGCATCAGTGAAGATGGACTTACAGCTGGTCGAGTAGGCCGGGCGACGTTCTTTTCATCTTGTTTTTTGGGAACATTTTCAGGCCGCAGGAGAGGAGAACCTTCGGATTTGGAAGAAGCTTGAGGGAGGGGTCAAAAGAAAGCTGTGTCAGTGACAGGAAACTGAACTGAAAACCTTGAGAAAACCTCTGAAACAGCAGAAAATGTACTAAAGTGAGATAGCAAAGTGTAGTAATGAGCGACAGTGATGATGCACTAATAAGCAGCTAGTAGAGCTACAGAAATGCAGCCGAGTGCAGTACCGGGGGACTCACAGCGTGGCCTGAAGCGGTCAGCGGGACTGGCCTGGGAGCCAGAGTTGGAGGAGCCGGAAGAGCTGCCGCTGCCTGGCCGAGGCTGCAGTTTCTCCACTCGGTCCCACAGGGGGCGCTGCTCCACGTTACTGTCGAGGAGAAGAACGTCACTTTATCAAGCACAGTGGGAACAAATGGTGATCACCGGCAGTACACGTAATGCACACAAAAATAATCCTCTATACTTACCCGCTAGCGCTCCTCTGTCCGCCCTGGTTGCCGGGCTGAGATGGCAGAGGGGACTCTCGGCGCGACAGCACTGGAGACCTGGATGTTGTCCTGACTGGGACCTGGAGGAAACAGATTTAGAGGGTCTTCACTCAGTGGCAGATATGTGTGCGTTAGATGATTCCCAAAAAAATATTTAGCCGATAGAAAGATCAACTGTGTCAGCAAACCAGCAGTAAGAGCCGTAATGTCAGTGAATGCCGGCGGAAATGACCAAAAAAGACTAAACCAGTGATGACAGTCTCTCTCCGACACCGGCACCCCCACCGCACAAGAAGGACGAGCTTAAGTCGGAAGGAACGTGTCGTCTGATACGTTAAAACATTACTGAATTTTGAACATGCAACGGTCAACATCTCTTGTCATTTGTAGCACTCAAAATGGCAAGTTTGAATACCAAGTACAGCCGTCGTTCAATCTTGATGTTGAAGAAATGAGACAGAACACAGCACCGCAGACACAAACGGACGCAGGTCGTGGTTGGGCAGTATGTCGAGTGAAGAGAGCGGCATGACAGGAAGTGAACGAGGGAGAGGTGAGGAAAGGGATGCGGGAGGAGGCCCCTCGTCGGCTCCTTACCTTAGGAGGTACCTCCTCGTTGCTGGCCTGGTGTTGGGCCTGAGGGTGGTGGAGGGGAGGTTGGGGCTGGGGGTCAGTGCGTGCGGGCGATGGGTGGTGGTGGTGGTGATGATGGTGGGGGTCCTGGGAACGCAGGTGGAGTTGTGCAAAGCTAGAGGTCACGCCGCCGGGCTCGCTGAAGGACTGGGAGCGAGAGACCACGGGCGGAGGAGGAGGAGAGGGGGCGGCGCTGTTGCTGCTTTTTAGAGCAGCCAGGTGAGACCACTGGACCTTCAGGGAGTGAGGGAGTGAGGGAGGGAGGGGAGGGAGGAGGAGGAGGAGGGGAGGTGAAACAAGCAGACAACACATTGAGACATGAGGGAAGATGTTTGTGACTTTTCACATACATGTGCTTAGATTTGTACACATGCATACAGCGGACAAAGCACAGCACAACACAGTGATGTGTTTCACCCAGACTCATTACCTGGGTGTTACAATGATGCAACTGCTTTCAGGAAGAGTTCAACATCTTAGGAAATACAAAGCTAAAAACTTCACACTTTTGTTCTTACATCATGTGTTAATTAGTGAGCTTTTATGGCAGGCAGAATTTGTTACCTTTGAACAGAACCAGAATCGATGTCTCTTTGTTTTCAGCAGCATGCTAAGCTAACTAGCTACTGGCTGCTGGTTATATTATTAGTTACTACTTGCAAATATATAAAATTATTTGGTATGATTTTAAGCATTAAGCATAAATTACTGATTTGTTCTTGGATTGTTCAGTGACAAACAAATATTCCTTCATGGTGGTTCTTTTAAAATACCCATCTCCAAATCTAAATGGGCAATCCTACTGTAGATTAGTGGCTTCAAAAGACTTCAGACTGGTCCCAGGAAATACATCAGGGATGTGTTCTGTTTCATAAAAGGGTTGCACATGTAATGCTAACATGATCAAGTGTGCACTCCTTGTTATTTGCTTAGTGGAAAAGAAAAATGTCAGGAGAAATGAAGGGAGAAGGGTGGGGTTGAATCTTAGAGCCTGTTTACGCATTAATAAGCGTCTGGGGGTGATCCGGTCTCAAGTGGGCACCTCTAAGCATGTTAGTTTACAGCTGGCATTAGTGTGTCCATTTGCGATGGGATCTCGCTTCACTGCTCTATATGCAAATAAACATGTAAATCAGCGGGATAAACTGACGCAATGTTTTTTGCACAAAGAAAAGAATAACTTCATCCGTAACATTTGCCGAACCGCTAAGAAGGCCTAAAAAATTAAGAAAAAGCTGTAGACTGGCTGCGAGGAGGTACCTCCTAATGTCGCGTTTGCTAGTTCAGCGGTGAAAGAAGTTGAAACAGTGTGTGCACAAACATCTGCTGCTTATCTTACATCCCAAACAATGTCATATGCGTTGGAGTGAACTGAGAGAATATCAGGAAGTGTGTTTGGTGTGTAAAAGAATCAATTTAGCAAGCTGTTGTGGCTTTTTCTTGTTGTTTTGCAGAGGACGTCAGCTCAGTAGCCTAGGACACATTCGTGTCGACAATGCCAAAAGATTGTTGGTCATACGTGGCCCACACCACCTCTGAATGTGGTCTGGGGATTGCACCTCTAATGTGCATCGGGCACAATCACACCTGTAATTGCAGTAACCATGTGATCGCATTGGATGTGTGTTAATGCCAGGTTTAAACAACCTCTTGAAGTCCAGATGTAGAATAATAGTAATACCGATGAGGCTACTGGCTGAATCAATTATTGGCTCCCTGTTCAATACAGCCATGAATTTGCTAGAGAATTCAAAAAGGTGACAAGCTTACACAAAAAACACACTTAGATGACCTGTCTCAGTAGATAGTTTTGGAGTGATTTAACCACGTTTCATATCTCTTTCCAAATATGTCGTTAACTACTTCTGGGGGAAAAAAAGAAGATACGAGGGCTCAAACAAGTGAGTGAAATGAGTCCAACAGTTGAACAGTCCACTTCTGCTGCTTTGCCGTTTGACAAAACTAACTACAAATCCAGTAGGAAAAGATGAAAGAGAGGGAAAAGAGGCACAGGAAAAGGCAAAGGGAGCAGGAAGGAGGTTTACCTGAGGCTCCATGGGACGGTGCATGGCGGAGGCTTCGGAGGAGGGGCCGCCATTGGAGAACGGTTCAGAGGAGCGGGGAGGAAGAGGGGGCTGCTTGGGAAGAGGGGCGGCCTGAGGGGAGCCCTGAATGTTTTTACGGTACCGCTCGTCGGCCTGGGATGAAGGAATCGTAAGGGATAAAAAGGAATGAGTGTCAGGGGAAATGATTTCAGTGACTGAAACGAAATAGATAAAAAATCAAGCAGAAGGGAACCGCTTCTCAAGTTTAAAACAACGGTGGCAAAAATACTAATAATAGTAATAAGGCCTGAGTGATTTTAAGTCAGAATTAACCCTTTTCTTTACTGATTAAAAATGGTTCCCATCGCCTTGTTTTTTCTAATAATATTATCCTTTCGGAATCTTTTTATTTTAAACTCAAAACCTTCATATTTGACAAAAATCAACAATAAACACATCTGGCATCAGTGATATTAAACATGCTTGAAGCCCATTCGAGACAGCAAAAGACAGAGGTGGACACAGAACTCTCTCTCAAACCAATGCATCCTTGAAAACACATTGTTAATGACACGGGACAGCTCTGTCGATGACAGGACACAGCGCTTGGATGTCGCACATGTTAGTCCGGGCCACAGCCATCCACATGCAACGGCCCGATCCGCACACATCGAGAGTCAGAACAGCCATGGTGAAGAATAATATCACAGTTCGGCCATCAGAGATCAAGAGAAACTCTTAACAACAACTGCGGTTCTGTTGTTCTAAGGAGAAAATCCTTGAGAAGTAAAGGGGGTACTTGAATTTTTTCCTTCTGACAAGACACAAGTCACATGACAGAGGGCAAAAAAAGAGAAAAACTAGAGAACTAAAAACAAAAATAAATGATTTCAAAATGGAGTCCAAAAGATGTTTTGTTGCTTATTTTTCAGCTTCCTGCCAAACCTACAACTTTCTCTTTTGTTCAGCCTGCTTCAAGGGACGATTAAGACAAAAAAACATTTCAAACATCCTAATGGTTTTAGTAGTCAAGGAGACTAGCAACATTGCAAGTGAGAGCGAGTGCCAAGAAAGAGTGGAGGAGAACAGCTCAGTTTTATTCAGGACATAAAAAGGCTGATTGCTGGTGGCTGCGAGTCTGGGGGTTTCCACCCCCCCGCCCCCTTGTTTCATTCAAAAGGGTCTGACTTCTGGCTGAGGGCGCCTGCGTAGTAACAAATTAGTTACTGCTTTGGAATAACACCACCTCATCCAAAACAGAAAACTGCATATTAAATGCAGCTACTTGGGCTAAAAAGAAAACCACTATTTGCTGCTCGCACCACCTCTATCGCTGTGGTTACTGAGGCTGTGTGAAGACAAGCAAGAAGAAGCTGGAAAGAGCAGACAGTGGAGTAGGCAGAGCCGAGGAGGGGGTTCACCTCTCTGATAGGCTGAGGAGGATGACTGACAGGCTCTGTGGGCCCGTCGGGCTTCAAACTTTCTGCCTGGGGAGGTTCAAAGTCAGTGGGGGGTTCAGTCTGAGGGGGGTCGGGGGAGTTTGAGACCTGGCTGGGACATGTCTCATCAGAGTCAGTCTTCTGTGGCGCCGCTGCCTGGGATTTGGCGCTATCCGAGGGGACTGCCTGAAGGGCTCTGGAGGACTCATAAGCGCCTCTTGCTACAGAAGCAGCACTGTCAAGGACCTGAGCCTGAGGGGTTGTGTTGAGGAGTCTGTCAGGGGGCAGGGTGGAGGTCTGCGGAGGTTTGCTATGGTCTGAGGGGGGTTTGGTCCTGTCGCCAGGTTGCTGTTTGGATTCGTGCTGCAGCGACAGCAGGTAGGCCTGCTCCTGCTGCAGGCGCTTATGGAGTCGCTCAGCCTTGCGCTGCTCCTCGAGCTCTCGCCACTTGAACTCCTATTGCAAAGTGTGGGATTGATTCAAGGCGGTGAGAAGAGACGAAGAGCCGGCACCCTGTATCGGCCTTTCAAACTTAGCATGACAAAAAAAATTCAGTGCCACCTTTAAAATCTTTTTCTTAAAACAACTATGCAGCACTTGTCACTGCGTTTGCCTCTTTTACACTCCACCTACATGGAATACATAAACATTTTTGTAACTGTATCTGTCTTTTGACTCTGAAGCTAACTTGGGAAATTCTGATTTGGTTAACCTTACAAAAATTAGCCAATAAAGAATAATGCACTGATTTAATACACCTCAAACCTTGCATCGTAAACGAGTACGTTGCTGTGATGTCCACAATGATTTGTAAAAAAGTCATGAACACCAAACCAAGTTAACTACATCAGTTTGTCAACAACAGACAGCTGTGGCGTTAGTGTTAATAATATTCCAGAGGTTATGTGTGTGTGTGTGTGTGTGTGTGACTGACCAGCAGCATGGCCTGTTCACGGAGCAGCTGCTCCTGCAGCATCTCCAGGTGTCTCTGCTCCTCCTCCAGCTGACGCCTGATGTACTCCTAACAGTCAAAGCAAAGCAAAGCAGCCAGCACCATTAGTGGGCATCCAAAGAGAGAAAATCCAGAGCAGGATTACAATGTCCAGCTTTACACGAAGGCTCCTTTTCCTGTCCCATTCAATTTACAATTTGCAAGTCTTGCAGAGATATTTAGTCAAAATCCAATTTGCTCTTACAAACAATGCAGCGGGAGTGCAACCTCACTCCCTGACGGCACAACTCCCAAGGTTCCACCTGCTGGTGTGAACGAACAGTCCGTCGGAAAGAAAATTCAAAAGAGATTTTAAAGCTGACCTGTTCGCGATCGTTCCTTCTCTTCTCGTCGTCGGCCCGCCGGCGCTCCTCCTCTTCTTTACGTCGACGATCCATCTCCTCAATGCGCCTCTTCTCCTCTTGCTCGCGACGACGTTGCTCGCGCTCCTGTTGCCTCCTCATCTCCCGTTCGCGTCGTTGTTGCTGCAGGGCGAGGAGAGAGTCAAAAAAGAAAAAGAAAAAAACTCTCCAAAAATCCTTAAAGCCATTAAAAAAAAAAAAAAAACAAACCTCCTCCAGCCGCCTCCTCTGCTCCTTCTGTTGCTCAATGCGTTTCTGCCTCTCGGCCAGTAGTTGGCGCTTGTACTCCTCCTGCTCCCGCAGCTGTTGCTCCTGGAGGAGCTGCTGGCGACGGAGCGCCTCGGATCGCTCCTTGTTCTCCTGCTGCAGGCGGATGAAGTCGCGGCGCAGAGTCGACTCACCCGGCACATTGACGATGGAGCTGGATGATGGGAGGAAATGGAACAGAGCAGTTAGATTAGAGACACAGAACCTTCCAGTTAGCAGGTGTCAATCCCTAGCCCATACCTGGGTTCCCCCTCCTGCTCTGGGGGATCCTCTTCCTCCTCCTCGCTGCCGCTGTACTCATACTCTGTCTCATCTGCACAAGTAATGTGAACAAGCAGCAATCGTAAGTCAAAGTAAACCTCTCCCTGGTTTCTGCACCAATAAAACAGAGAAGACAAGCGAACAGTCGGACGCACCCTTCTCTCCCCTCTTCTTCTTGGTCCGGTCGATGTGGTCTTTGAGCTGAATGCGGACTTGCCTCTCGTTGGGCTGGTCTCGGATGAAGGGGTGCTTCAGCAGCTGCTCCGTCGGGGGCCGCTGAGTGTAGTTCTTCACCAGGCAGCTCTCAATGAAACTAAAAAACTTTTTGGACCTGTGGAAGAACAGCAGGGAATGAGAGTCAACAGACAGAAACAGATGCACGACAGAGCATTTCTGGACATTTCTGCAAACGAGATTCGATTCCAAAATCAGTAACTCTCCCTCCCCTCCGTGTCTCTGAAAGACTCCACAGCACAATGGCCTCTAGTTCCTCTACATTAACTGTGCATTACATGTGTGGACAGGCAGGATTGAACCTTTCAGCCCACATATACCGTGAAAACTCTGAAATACGCCGTGCGGTACAAAGGAATTATCATCACCGCTGCACCTGCTCAAAATGAAGGTGTTCAAATGAATTTCAATTGAACGGTTCAAATATGAAACAGCAGACCAAGTCATTATTTAATAGGGTTGTCACGACTCTCCAAATGCACATTGTTCTATATTATGGTAACAACTCCATTGGAATTTAAACATTTTTTTCCATGCATCGTTGAACTTATCACATCTGGATTCTTCATTAAAAGGATGCAGGCATTTCAGCAAAAGTTCAGCAAAAAATAGCACCGCAGTAAACCCTCTTCCCAAACAAATCAATCAAGGATCTACAAAAATCATCTCAGAGGCTGTCACCTCAGGTACAAGTGAGTTGATCGTCTTCATGCACACAAGGTAAGTGTGTAAAGTGCAGCTGCAGGCTAAGTAAGCTAACTGTGTCGTTTTTCAAGCGTGCTGTTTTTTGTTTTTTTGTTTTTTCTTCATTCAACTGAATGTTAAGAAGTAGGCAGAGAGGACAAAAAAAATAATACTGGGAGAATCTTAGATTCAGAGGTTGGAGTTGTTTCAGCAATGCACCCAGATCAGCTCCTCAGTTTGTGCCAGTAGAGGCTGAGCCAGCCAGAGCAGGTGTACCACAGATGTTCAGCTAAGCAACAAAGCACAGCGAAGAGGCCAAGCTCTGACTCAAGCCTCTGTAGCTGCCTCCTCTGATGTCACAGATAAAATCAAAATCCACAGGAATAAACAGAAAGAGGCCAAGTAGGAAATCTATACCCAAAATATCACATGCAAAAGGAACACGTCCTTTGTGCGTGGTACTCACCATTTTTTAGACTTGAGCCTGGGAGGAGGGTTTCTTGGAATGAGGAAGAGTGCACGCATTGGGTGCATGTCACAAAGCGCTGGGAGAGGACGCACATGGTCAGATGCATAAAAATTTGAGAGGCCAAAGAAAAAGGAAAAAACGCTAATATTAAGTAAAGCTGATACTCACGTGGTGCTCCTTCAGCCATTTCAATAGCTGTGATACCACAAGACCACAGGTCACTCTGCAAGAAGGAGACGACAGCCATTAACCACAAGACCGCGGCAAGGGAAATGCTCAGAGAAATCGAGCCCAAGGTGGTGCTCACAGGTTCACGTGCACCTGTTTGACAAAATGTCTGTTTTCTGTGGAGGCTCTTACTCTGTAATCGTACGTGGCGTCCGGGTTCTCGTCACAAGCTATGACCTCAGGAGCCATCCAGTAAGGCGTCCCGATGAAGGTGTTTCGCCTCCCCACTGTTCGATCCAGCTGAGCGCTAACGCCAAAGTCGACTTGAGAGAGAAGTTAGAGAGACCACGGTCAGAAAGTGTTCTTGGACTCAACTCGGATCAGTTCCAGCTGGATCCCTTTACTGCTACTTTTAAGTGATCATCCTTTACATTTCATGAACTCAAACCCCAACAACATATGTACATTCTGTAACTACCTCTTATTAGTAGTTTTCACTGTTAGTGGCGGGGTGTGACATACAGGACTCACAGCATATGATGCATCTGAAGACAATGAGCACCTTGATTTCCTTTTTTAAAAAAGGAAAATGTTGGAAAGGGAGGTGCGCTAGTAAATGGTCAAAAAGTTTGGGCAATGTAAAGTATTTCTTTGTAGGAGTTCATTCCACTGGTTTGTGGAGGAAGAACAGATGCTTTAGGTCACCACAGCAGTTTTGTAAGGTATATAGACGGTGTGATAATGTCATGGTTCCAATCTGTGACAGACAAAATCAGTTTTTTAGGCATGTAAATTGACAGAAGCAGCTGTTTATAACCTCACAACATTTGAGTTTCAGAGACAAAGCTGCAACACAGTGGTGGCAGCAGATTGGTGGCAATGGTGGCTGTGGGAGAGTTGATAAAAGATCACATATGAAGAAGTCAGCTAACACGTTTTCTGACACACACCTAGTTTGACTTCAGCATTCTCGGTCAGCAGGACGTTCTGGCCCTTGATGTCACGGTGGATAACGTGGTGGGCATGTAGATGGGCCAGACCCTGAGGAGGAAAGAGAGAGAGAAACACACAGGACATTAGAGAAGAGAAGAGAAGAGAAGAGAAGAGAAGAGAAGAGAAGAGAAGAGAAGAGAAGAGAAGAGAAGAGAAGAGAAGAGCTCAGCTCACCCTGAGGATCTCTCTGGAGATGTAGGCAATCCAGTCTTCCTTCAGCTGGTTCCCCTTGGTGTTCTTAACCAGGTCTGTGATTGAACCAGCTCCACAGAACTCCATCACCAACTATGTAAAAAAAAAAAAAGCATTAGAGGGTTTAGAAGGAAAGAGCTTAAGACTGAACTGAAAAAAAAATAATCATGACAGCTACATATTTTCTATTCCATACTCCTTACCCAACCTTAATTTTCCTGAATGGATTTGAGGACTTACCCACAGCTGGTCATCGTGTCCCGGGGGGCTCTTTTTAATGAAAGCACCGTAGTAGGTGGCTATGTTTCGGTGGTGGGAATATTTCTTCAGCATATTGATCTCCAGTTTAATTTCCTCCTCTTCATCCTTGACACACAAATAAACACACATAAACGTTTCAGAGGTACTAAAAGACAAATGGGTGTTTATTCTTCCACTTATGGGCAATACAATAATCACAGTGTGGTCGTCTGTTTCTAATCATCACTTGGCCTCGAGTGATTTCATTTCATTTCAGATCCAAATCAATTCAATTCCATACTTGGGGTCATAACAAACGTCAAGCTATGGGACAAGGCCCTGGAGTGGTTTCATTCGGCCTGGCCTTATTGTGCATCTATACAACACATGCACTCCTGCCAAATGATTCCTTTGTTTCAGGATTAATGATGCATGAGTGAGCTTTATTGTGACCTGATGAGTACAGTAGCCATTATCACTAATCCCTTGTTTAAAAAAAAAAAAAACGCTCACACACACAAATGTGCATTAGATCAATTGCAAATCCCCTGCAGATATACATTAGAGTCAGGCTGACTTTAAGATAAGATTTCCTTTATTGTTCCACAAAGGGGAAATTCACAGAATTCACACATTACCCTGAATACTTGAAAGAAAGCAGTCAGGACTGCATTTGCCTACAAAAACGCAGTAAATATCATATATACTGGGCGTAGGATCACTTAATGGGAGACTAAGAAATCAGCAGGAAGTGGATGGCTTTAAAAATCAAATGCAATCTGAAAAGCAGACATGATAATCACAGAATGAGTCTGAATGAAATAAGAAAGTGAGTAGCTTTTTTTTAAAAAAGAAAATCATAAATCAACTGCCTTATGTAGGGTTAATGCAGTGTGTGTGAGAAAATGGCCTTTAGTGCTGGTAAAAGAAGCAAACATGTCCAGTATCACATCTTGATAAAAAGGTCATAGCTACAGCTGCAGCGCTAACCCCCTGCTTTCATTCAACAGGAACTTGACAATGATTAACAGTGGCAGGCTAATTGCACACACGCAGCGATCAGCCTGCTTCTCCTATAGGAAGTACTGTTGGGGGGGTGGGGGGGGGGGGGGGGGGGGGGAGTTGGTTGCAGAACATTATCACTGTGTGTGATTAACTGGGAATTTACTTCAACTGTCACTAAAATGTGGTGACATTAAGACAAAGGTGATCCTACGTGCACACTGATATTATACGTATACATCATCTATAGCAAATGGGAGTCGTAAGCCTTTCTGTTGTATGCAACACCACCTCCCCATCCCCCATCCACCCCCATCTCTGCTGTGCAGCTGTTGGATTATCACACTCCCGACAGCGAAAGCCTGGCTGCCTCAGGTCAGGTGGTGAGGTGAGGGAGAGACCGTCACACTCATATGGTGATGTGTTTGTGTGTGTGTGTGTGTGTGGAGCAGAAGTGGAGATTTGTCAAATGACAACACTGAAGATGAGGGAAAACAACGTCTCAATGTACAATACACACAGTTATTAATCCGTGGCAACAGATTTGTATCGGACTACTCAGGAGTAGCAGCTACACAAGAACAAAGCCAGTATCTGCCCAAATCTTCCAGTCAAATATTTAACAGAGGACTGAAGATGATTTAAGATATATATATATATATATTAAAAAAAAGAGCCAAAGCAGAGAGGCATCCATTTTTAGCTTCAGGGCTATATGGCGGCACAGAGGAGGAGGAGTGTTTGGATTTGGGAATGTGGAGCAGGGATGAGAATGTGGGTCAGAGTGATACTGGACAGGCCGGCGTGCCTGCAGATGAGCTCTGCAGCTCGGACAGAGGAGGGAATGCATCATGGCCTCACTAAACCACAGTGATAATGATCAGAAGGTGGAAAAAAAGTCACTTGAGTGTGATCTAGATTTAAAGTCCACGGTTCTAGCGCTATACACCAACTTTGGATAGTCATTTATTTATCTGTATGCATATGTGCGGATATGTATATATCTGTAAGAGAATTTTAATGACTACTACCTACCATGCCTACACTATTGAGGAAGCCTATAAATATATTCTTGTTCAATTCTTTAATTCTAATAACAATTTCCACAATTAAGCAGGCATATCACATCAAATCTGTCATTATCCCCATACGCCAAATATAAATTCGTCAGTGTAATGGATTAGCGTATTGTTTAAGGCAAATGCTAATGCTGACCGAAGCTAACGGTGGAGACAGTACGTGATGAATCATTTAGTGATACAGAGCTGATGAACATCTGGCTTGCGATAGCTGTCGAGGACTTTAGCACAGCATAAGCTAGTGTGTATTAGCCAGTGTTATGTGTGCAGAGCTCTGTAGATTGGCGCACCCTAGACAATGCAGAGGGGCGACAACTGACAGGAAATGAACAGAAAGTGGAGTGAGGTGTTGGGCCACCACAAGCCTCCGGAGCAGTTTCGATGTGCCTTACCGCAGATTCTATCAAACTCTGAAACTCTTCTGTGATTCGCTTCGTACTCGATTTTCATGAGCATGAGGGAGAATCTGTTTCTCCATGCATTTACTGATATTTTTCTTTTAATGTATCAGCTTAAATACTAAACTATGGACTACTTTGCTTTTAATGTGACGCAACAAGCGGCACTCATTTTCTCAAGCCTCAGACGGCATCTGGTCTTTCTGACAAATGATTTCCAGAAGCGTTGCTGTTCCTAGGTACATGTCTAGAAGGCACACCCGCAGCAGTGTCCCTTCACACTGAACAGGAAATGGTTTAGCAATAACCTACATACAGGTTACACATGATAACAAATCAGATGAGATGTGTCAGCCTGACTCATCGTGACGCAGATTCATGTGAGGAGTGGCAGCAGGCAAGTCAAGGCATACAGTATTCTGCTACTGCGTCAGTAGCCTGTTTTTACTTCCTCAGGGTTATGTTGATCACAGTGCTAGTTTAGGAATGAGCAGTGCTCAGTAGAGGTAAACGCGACCTTAAAAAGGGTAGTGATGCACGGGTGGAATTCAGCTGACGACTTCAGATTTTGCCCCCTACGTGAAAATGATGAACTCTAAGTGCAAACAGCCTCCAGAATCCACCAGCAAGACCTGGTATTGAAGCGTGCAGTTACACCCTTATTCCTCCATCATTATCATGGCCGTGTGGGTGGTTGGCCCTGCTGGCCTTCACTGCCATTCTGAAACCCTCTGCGTCGCGTTTCCGCACATGTGCAATGTGCGGTTGTGTGCGTTCTCTCATCTGCAGACGGGACCTCCCACAGCTGAGGGCAGCCTGCTGGCCACTAAATGACGCACTTCACTCAGTAAGCATCCTGTTGCCTGTACCCTGCCCCTGCTGTTTATTATGTGGGAGGGAGGGGGGTCCATTACAGAGCAAAGCATTTTCTCCTCTGTAAGCTCAAAAACATTTCAACGTCATATTCAATGGAATGTCTACTGATTTTAATATCAACCAGAGAGCAGAGATGCAAATATATCTGAGTACAATGTTCTACAGCTGAAATGCTCAACTTTTTTCTATAAACAAAGCACAATTTATAATATAAAAAAGGCAAAAAAAAATCCTAACAACTAACTCATCACCAAAAAGCTAAATAAATATCTGACCCAACTGAGCTGTAAACCACTGGACAGACAGAAAAAACGGAATGTGCAAGTAAATTTGTAATAAAGTGGGAATTAATTGGAAGAGCAGATGTGATGCCAGGAAGAAAAATATGGACTGGAGACAGCCTAAATAATATTATATATCAGATGGGGTGGCCTGACTGTCTTTGTCACTGGTGATGAGAAACTGCATCCTTTGCTCAGTGACCGCTGCACGTGCTGCCACTGTGGTGGCGAGCTGGAACGACATCTTGTTCGGCCTTACCTCTGTGACGTCCATGACTTTGATGGCAGCCAGCTGTCCGGTCTTGACATGACGTCCCTGTGAGGAAGACACAACGCAGGTGAGCGACCACACTGGAAAAAAAAAAAATCACTGTACTCTCATTAACTGTCAAAACGGTGATGATTAATGAACAAAGGAAATGTGTGAGCATATGTGACGGAGCATTCCAGAGCATCGCCTATTAAGTTAAACAAGAGCAAATTGACAGTTTGTATTTTCACACGTGTGGGGCTGCAACTTCTGTTCAGTCCGCACATTATTTTCTCAATTAAAGGATTATCTATATCTGCAAAATGTCAGAAAACAACAAGAAATATTTACTCAGGGTCTTTAAATGTCTTATTTTGTCGTGCCAAGACTCAAAAAATATTCCATTTCCATTAACATAACAGCAAAAAGTGTCTCACCCTCAAACTAGATAAGCTGAGACAAGCAAATGTTTGGCTTTTCATTGCACTGAAAAGAAATCACTCAAATTTATCAATTACCAAAGCCGATGAACTTTCTGACAACTAATGCTTTCAGCTCTAAATGCAATACAAATTGACAGAGTTGAACAGAGCTGAAACAATCTGGGTGTCGATTCATTAAAACTGATTAATCACCCATCCAGGAACAACGCCAGAACTGTGAGGATTTGCTGCTTCTGTTTTCTGTCATTGTACAGGTGGACTGGTGGGACAAAACAAGTTATCTGAAGACGTCAAGTTGAATTCTGGGAAATAATGACACGACATGTTAGAGGAAAATAAATCAATTAACTAAAAATAATGATAATAAATTAACTTAGAATTTCTAGTTGCAGCCCTAACTGAATGAAGGATAATTACTGCAAACAAATACTGAATATTTATTTGGATGAGTTTAACTACTATTATCAGCTAAACTTATACACAACTCAACTGGTCAAGACAGATTGGGGTCTGCCTTCTAAAAGACAGTTTTTCCTCGCCACTGTCGCCAGGCGCTTGCTCATGGGGGCTTTGTTGGATCTCTCTGTACTAAAAATTAAAACAAAGAGTTTGGTCTAGACCTGTTGTAATTGGAAAGTATCATGAGACAACTTTTGCTGTGATTTGGCGCTATATAAATAAACCGAATTGAATTACACTTCACGTCAGTTAATGGACCGCTTCCATCATCAAAGATTGCAATCTGTATCCCACAGTATAAGTAACCTCTATGCAGAACATACCACAGATGAGCATATTATTCCCAAGCTATTTCATCCCAGCATTCCCAGACTTCTCTGGTCTCCTAACACCCAACTGCCACTCCTTACATAAACAAAAGACCGAAATAGAGGCCTCTCTACGAGCCCCCTCTCCCGCCCCACGGCCCCGACAACAGATAAAACATGGGACATATTTGAGAGCTGGCCTGATTGGGTATGGGCATTCCCCCTTCTGACTCTTCAGGACAACACTGCAGTGATACTGCTCTGCTGGTCACTGTAGCAACTGTACCGGGAAACACACACACATCAGTATAGTGGACAGACCTTCATGGCTGCAGAAGGAAGACACATCTAGACTCACACCAGACTCAGACACACATGTGAGCACCCCCACCATCATCTTAGCCAGTGCATTCCATAGTCAATTGAAAATGTATGGATTATGACAATAAAAGCCTTGCAGGCTTAGAGGCCCTCTCTTTTCACAGGGACACTTTACAATGACTTTAATCCTCCCCACTTTGATCCGAGGGGTTGCCACGACAAAAACAACAAGCTGACATTATGGCTGACAGCTCCCTGTGTACTAGCTGGTAGTGCTACTGATGAAAACTGAGAAGAGCGTTCTGTGTGTGCCCCGCTAAGCTGAATAGCCAATCGGAGTGACTTCTCTCCGAAAAAGATTCAGCACGCATTCAGGGCCCCCAAAGGGCCGACTAGTGCCTACAGTGCAGGACACCCTGCAAAAACCACAGCGGCAGTAACTAATCAATTAAACATTTCTTAGTCGAGCGAGACTCTAACAACATTCTAGTCAATCAATTGTCAATGACTCAACCATGCATGCTGGTTTTCTGTGTGTGTGTATGAGAAAAGGAGGAGTGTCTAATTTTCCAGAAAGGATTGGAAACCGTAAGCACAATGTTACTGCATGAATCACCATATTGTCCGTCGCTCAAACCCCAAAGAGAAAGTCAACACTGATTCATCCCCCCCACACACACACACTTCTTCTCTTTTCTATCATGACAGGAACCAGTGCTGCTTAAAGTCGCCTGGTCCACACCCAGGACCGAGTGTAAACACTGCACCTGCAACAACTGCCCATAACAATTTTCTAGGACCGGTTTGTATGTTTGTGTTTCCTAAAGCTGGGCCAATCAGATTGTGTCTCTTCACCAACCCTCCTCTATTAGCACCATAGCTCACTCTGAAATGAATTATATTTTGAGACAAAGCTTAAATCCAAGGATATCGTCACAGAGAGGCCATCCAGACATTAGTGTGATACACCTGACTCACCAACAATACCATTAATCTCTCCTTTTGGCTGCCAATACACCAAAGCTTTTAATTCTTACAATTCTACAGTTGACAGTACCTAGATAAATGTGTGTAAACATATGACAGCCTAACAAGAATGTCTGCTTACATTGGGTTTATTGATGATTTAAAGATATGTGGTTTGGAACAAATACCAGGAAGTGAGAATATGATTGGGAAAAAGAGTTTTATTGCCATGATTTCTGCTGTGGGAACCTGAAGAACTGATGGACATACAAACCCACAGCATCACCCAACTTCTGGGTGGAGACAGGGTTAATCTAGACCACTAAATTATTGCATGTTCATACCGCAAAACAACTGGGTTACACAACATTAGCGTGTGAGTAATGAGGTGAGTGCCTGGATTACAAACAAGTTTCTTGACGGGACTTTATCCTCCCTCCAAATCCATTGTTATTGGGGAAAACAAGGAAACGCTCAGCTGTTCCTTTGAGGTTGACACTGTACTTCACAACTAATTACAAATGCTGGGAAAATGCACAAATGAAACAGACAACTTTTTGGAAAGTTGCATTTGGAAAAATGATGCTGCCAAGTCTGCTCAACAGATCCCACAAATCTACTATTAACTTGGTTATTCCTGGAAGGACTGGCAAATAAAATCACAGAGCGCACCAAAGTCAACATCAGACTTGGCATATTCTTCAGCAGTGTATTCTCAATATGACTATCAATTGAACATTTTAAATAGTTTTTAAACATTGTTATCTAATTTTCTGTAAGATACCAAGACACAAGAAAACCCCTCACAACAGAGGCTGAAACTAGCTGTCACTTTTGGCATTAAAAAAAAAAATGTAAAAGGATAAATCACTTTTAAAAATTATCTGCGGCTGTTTGCAGTCTTGACCAAGTTTCTTAATGCTGATTGTTATGTATTCTTCATTCAATCAGAGATTTGTTTCCCACAGTCTAAAGGATATGGCGGATTTTGGAGGTCAATACTGTACTGATATCTGAGTTTTCAAACGATTCAATAGTATGACAAAGATGCGTAGAGTGAGGGGCATTTTGCAGTAAATAAAATAAACTCGTTTTTTTTCTTGAAAAACAAATGAAGAAAGGACACTCCCCAAGGGCTCTGTAATACGCTCCTGCCCTCAGTTTGAACACGGATCTGGCGCTCCTAAGCTTTGGTAGGGAGGGACTGATTTCTACAACAGCTACACTAGAATTAACTACAGATATTGGTGACCACTTGCGGCTCTTTGAGCCATAAATTACACCCTTCTCAATCATGAGGATATTTTATCATTGAGCGGAACAGCACACAATATGTAGCATTCAATGACTGACTTAAGGAAAGAAATGCAGCATCTGATATCTTGAATTTGCACAATAAATTCAGTGTCACCATCGACTTTTGAAATACGGCATAATGTGATGAAGGCGAACTGAGTAAACAGTAAGTAAACAGGCTAACAAACTAACTAACTCTCCTCATATATATGGTTTCTGGTTATCTCAATTTAAAGCATTTGGCAACGCGTTCCATGAAGAAGGATGAGCGCGATTAAAGACCCTTACTGGTTCATTCCAGTCAGATCTCGGCAACAGTTATCAAAAGCAAATCTTGTCGATGGAAACATTTACCCGTTTTACTTTCATTGCTAATATTGATTATTTTTACAATTAACTGATATATTTTTCGTTATAGACAACTTAAATAATTAATCAAAAATAAAACTGTCGAGGATTAAACTTTTTGGACAACTGACTGCTGTTTCAGCGCTTGTCCTGCGGTTGGGCCCCTGTTATACAGACCCTTGGAACAGGCATAGGTTGATCACAAGAGGGCTGCGGTTAGGCCCTGAAGGGCCCCCTTGAAGCTGCCAGCTAGGCGTGGCTGTGGAGGGGTTATCTGAGGCACCGAGCTATCACTCAGCCCTCCCTGGCCTCCATCTCCACTCCTCCCATCGCAGCTCCTCTTAACCATGGCCAGATGTGCTGCTGGCCTCTCTCCAGCTCAGCACTAAACCACTGACTGACTTATTGCCTTTAGAGCCAGAGACATTAAGTTAAAATCTACCCTAAAACAAAATACACTATTCTATGAGGGCTCAATTAACAGTGCTGTGAGAGGAAAACCTCACTCAGCGGTAGAAACTCGATAAGAGAGACTCTAACAGACTGCTCGATTAAGCTGAGTGTTGACATATATATAGTGTGTATAATCTCAACTTTCCTTTTAAATGGCATTATTTCATGAGCATGTATAACCCACATACTGTGCCAGTTAAAGCAGGTGCTGTCACAACAGCCGTGTTTCCGCCCAAAGTACTCGGAACTCCTCGTCTCGGGAATGGAATGGCGGATGCAGGTTTTCAGAAATGGTGGCTGAAATAAAATGCCGCCAGTACTCGATCAATTACCAAGTATTAAGTCCAAGCAGGGAATTTTTGGACAGTTAAATGGCTTAATTTAGACCCTGATCCTTGTGAGTTCCTCCAAATGTACCTGGTCCTTGAGGGAAGTTCCTGCAAAAGTTTCTTCATTACACCATATGATTTTTAGTGTATAAACTAAAACTTCAAGAATACCGTTAGGAAACCAATGATTCATGTTTTAGGGTGGATTTTCACTTTACAGTAGTGAGCAGTGACCGCTATTGTTAGTGTTCTGCCCACAGAGTTGGTGTGGACAAAGGGGAGAGTAATGTTTCCCATACACAAGGCTCGTATCTGCATCCTGATTGACCAGAACACAAAGAACCTCACTTTCCTTACTCCTCTCACATTAATATAACATCAATCACACTCAGCAACTTTTTCAAAACTGGCTTTCTAACCAGGTCAAACTACTTTTGCTCACCAACAAGACTCTTGGTTCAGGCTGCCGTTGTGCAACACGGCGCTGAAAAGGAGCGACATGCTTTCTAACCGGCCGCGTAGGTGCAAAACAAACTTGGTTGATGTTAATAGCTCACACAGCGAGAGAGGGAGTGTACTGCTGCTGAGTGCTATGGTTCAGTTCCTAGAAAGGTCACTGGTGAGAGTGTGTGAGTGTGAATGTGTGTGCGTGTGTGTGGAGTGGTGTGTTAGCTGGTAGCTCTGTGGTAATGAGGGGGGGATGACCCTCCCTCGAAGATCTGAGGTGACATTTGAACTAGCAGAACGAGTGGGTGGGTGGACAGGAGGTGATAAACAGGCAGGTCAAAACCTCCATCTAGCTTGGTAAGCAGATGCAGCTACACAAGACGGATGGAGCCAAACCTTCCACAACACACATCCAGATGAACGCTGGAGGAAGAAATGATCAGCATCAGTTAGCGACGGCACGTGACACCCAGGGCTGTGCCTCGCCCCGTGCCTCTCCATGCTCTTATTGCTGCTGCAGACCAGCACACTGACCCAGTTCACACACGCACAAACTTAGCCCTGGTGCCTCTGCTCCCGCACTGCCCAGACAAGTAAGGATAGCGGGGACACAGAAAGAGACAGAGATGAGACTGGACGGATAATAAAAGACAGAGCGTGAGTAGAAGGATGATGGGGGAAGGTGGGAAAAAGAATGGACGAAACCAAAGGGGAAGAGCCAGCACAAGCAGGTTTGATAGAAAACAGGGATCAGTCACTTCCTCAGATTGCATTTAAACATATAATTGTTTTCTAAAGCTGATGTTGGAAATAGGTGAAAAAGTGAGACATCTTTATTTCCTTCCCATCTCTGTCGAGAGATGCACTGACATGCGCTATACCAAACAGGTGCTGACATGGAGACCAATGACAACATCGCAGTGGTTGATTTTTGACGTTCTTAACCTCGGCCTCTCTTTCAAACTCAACGCTAAAAGACATTCAAGCACTGTTTGACAAAGACGGATGAGACGGTAACTTCAACGCACGTCATATCTTCAGGCAGGAAAAGAGATGAGAATTAGCGTGTCCACACCACAGCTGATCAGAGCTGGAGTTGATAAATGCTTATGCTACTTAATGTGGGAATGAACGCTGATTGTAACCTTTCCCGCTAACAACAAAAGCCAGATGTTGGTGTCATTTTTTTTTCCAAGTTTGAAAGTCTCAAATAGGAGGTTGGTTGATGTGGCTGCAAGTCCATTGATCACAGTGCGGTAGCTGGCTGCTGTGAGAGATCAAAGATGCATTGTGGAGCCTTTCCTCATTTCTGATCAGGACTTTAAATATTTCAACATCGCTTAAAGAGATTAAAAGTAAAACTCCAGCCAGCAGCCAAATGTGGTAAATCACGGCTGTAATTGATAATATGTCTTCTTCACTTGCTAGTTTGCAGGTTTTTAAGCAGAGAAGGTGGGATTCATACCGTGGGAAAACATACTCAGCCCTGGTGTGATGCCATTAAACTAGGGGATGAGCAGTTGTTTCGGAAAAGGCTTTTAACCGCATGTGGTAGGGATGGGAGAAAGTTGAGCGGGGCTTAAAGAGAAGGAAAATTTACTCTTGAGGTAATCCCATCCCTCGATTTGCAATGAGGTGCTTCCACCATGACATGATGGGATCTATTTGTCCCAGCGCATTAGCACATTAAAACACGACTTTTCTTCGGGAAACGTGATCTTGAAGAGAAAAGAGCTGTCAAGTAGAGGCCCTGAGGAAAGACAGGCAAGAGACTGTCTCGTCTGCCAGCGCCTTTGTGTCTCATCTCAACACCACTCTGGTAATGAGGTGGCTCAATGAGCTGCACACACAGACAGTGGGATGAACACACACACACGGACAGACGGACACAGAGAGTTTTGTTCAGGCACCGCGGCCGGTCAGGGGACGTTGCGGGACTTGTGACACCCATTAGGGAGAGGGTCACTGCGGGGGAATGGGGCACAAAAGAGATGAATAGTGTGTTGGCCAATGAGTGGAGGATGCATGCGTGCCGGCGTGCGTGTACATCCGATATTCACCAGTTTAACCTGAGCCTGAAATGCATCACACATGCCTTTCATCCATTAAAAACAATCACGTACTTGCTCGCCTGTGTGTTAACAGCGTGTGGAAAAAAGGAACGAGTGTGAGAGAGTGAGTGTGGGACAATACGAGACCCTGGCCCCTGCTGCAGCGTGGGTGACACATTCAACATCCCCCGCTTCTGACCTAAAAGCTACACAGCCAATCAGCAACCAGGCTCCCAGGACCTTTACCAATGAGTCTTATACAAGAGTCATTCATTAGGCAAGCAAGGCAAGCCCTCCACTGCTACAAGGTCCAGCAATGGTATCTAATCCACTGCTCTGCAAAGACCAAATCATTAATATGAGCATTTATTTAAATTAATTTGACCGGCAAAATAGTCAACATTCCTGCATATTAAAGAATCCCGCTGGATCTGACAAGTATGATTTGTTTTAAATGAAAACTAGTGTTGATTTTGGGAGTAGTTATGGCATTTTTATTGAGTTGGTCAGTGCAGATCAAGTATTGGAACATTAAAGCTATGCCAAAATCTTGGAATTCATTTCATGTAGAAACAAAACCGTTGATATGAAGTAGGTGAGACATGAAACAAGACTTTTGGTGGTGTTTCGGTGTTACTAATGGGTGTGCTGTGTCGAAGTTTGACACACACACACACACACACACACACACACAAGTCCAGAGATTATGGTGCATTCAAGTGCACCTTTTAAACTGAATCATGTCCCATTCATTTGCACACAGGCAACTTTTAAAATTCTATAAAAATCAAATCAAATTGTTAGAAAATCAGACCAAAATATCCTTACACAACAGATCCCTGTGCGCAGTGGACTTCTTCCATGTACCAATAAACTAGACCGGTGAGTCAAAACGTTAATTTTAGCCTCTGTGCTCCCACAATGCCCAACACTTCCTCTTCATTTCCATACAACAGAAATAAAGAAACCTCATTTCTGTTATATACAGTTATCTGATTTACTCTTACTCTCAACTTTGATGATTTGATGATTGAGTTTATTGCCAACTGTAAAATATCTGCCAAATAAAAACACACAATCCTTGCAAAAATAAATGCATATTAGCCAATGCACTGATCCAGTATGAGTATCAACAAACTGCTGGAAATGGCCCTGTCTGTTGCAGGACTGAGGCTGGTTACCCCACAGGCAGTGGCACAGGGGTCGAGGAGGAGACAACCTCCCATCCCTTCTATGGTGTGCTGATGCACCTACATGGCATCTGAAGGGCAACATGGAGTACGGCTCACTTGCTTGCTGACTGCATTAAGATTCCATCATGTTCTATAAAACCCACAAACCTGCATTTCTTAATTATCGAACAAACACTCAAAGCGCCTTGCTGCTCTGATCGCCACTGCCCTTAGGTAAGCACTAGCCTCGCCCAGCGCCATATGGCACTGATAGGCATTTAACAGATTGCACAAGAGGTTCTGCTCCCTCCTCTGCAGCAACCCACACCCTTTGTGTCCGTCAGCCATCGCTAGGCCCCCTGAGGATGGAGCTTCTTGCCCTGAGGGCAGAGGCGAGGCTGCTCCTAAGGTTGGGGGAAGAAAACGAAGGAAGCGGATGCAGAACTGTGCTGTTGAGCTATACAAGGATAGAATAAGCTACTGTGGAAGAAATCTGTCTTATCACTGGATGTCGGAGCACGTGCACTGAAAAAAAAAAACATGAATCATCTTTCCATTTGGTGCTTGTGCTTTGGTGAGTAATGGCCGTGCTGGTGACTGCACCAAATACAGTCAATTCATCGTGGATTTTAAACAATTCTGTAAATGCAAATGAAACACAGGGACATACTGGTATGAAAAGATACCGACAGACACAGCCTTGGCACACCTCACGGACGCATAGCAGTCAAAAAGGCAGGTCAGCAGGGGCTCTGGTGCCTCAGGCCTGACTATATATGGCCTTTGTGTAGAGCAGAGGGAAATCTTCCCTGCATACCTCCCACAATTTGAGGAATTGTATCTTTTCTATCATTACTCTCCCTTTTTTTTTTTTTTTTTTTTTTTTTTTAAGATTCCTATATCCATAGCGAGGCACCTGAGATAGAGTGCAGAGCCAGCTGGGTCAGTGCCAGCTGATAACGAGAGAGGGAGGCAGAAAAACTCAGAGAGAATCTCTTTGTGCAGTGCGAGAGCAGCAGTGCTTTCACAGTGTGGATATGAATGTATCATTTTACAATAACTACTGATGTGAGACCAGCTGTATGAGGCAAACATATACAGTGTAATGCTCACGGTGAACTGTTGTTTCCGCCAAACATGGAGGCCAAAGTATCAACACAGATCATCAGTGGGTTTACAGCACTGTTCTTATGAGTCATTTTAGCTGAACATTGCAGAATACGACTACAGAAGCCACGTGATGGTTTTACGTTTGGTTTTCAAAAATTCAGAGAACTCAAAAACACATTCCTGTGACTGCAATTTACTGGGGAAAAAAAAAGCAAAATAATGCTGTTAAAAATGCTGGTATAAGTTCCAATAAATTCTCTTTACGGCTTATTTTTCAGCACAAGTATATGATGACAATACCTTTAAAACTGATGAATCACTTACAGTGATGGTACTGTAACACAAGTGTGCTCAATCTGAACACAGATCCCAGCTCTCATTCCAACCAGCCGGCTGGCAAGAGCAAAATTAAGTGATTTTAAAAAGGGGGGATTTTCAGCCATACAGTAATTTTCATTATGGCCGTCAGTCAGAATGTGCTGTGCTGTGTTTTCAGAAGTTGACTGTAATCTGGCACCTCTCCAGGGGTGACGGCTGCCCTCTTGGCAAGAGAGTGCAGCTGAACAGCCAGAAGCACAGCACGGCCACAGGAACCTTGACATGGCTTCTCAGGTCTTAGAGCTAACAGCTCAGTTCTTTAATATTCTGGGTAAAGCTGCAAAGTGGCGCAACCCAGCAGAGATGCACAAATAGTTTTTAGGCTGGGATCTGAACGTAGGCAAGCAGCTATAGATAAATGTTGCTAATAGTTAAATGTTGTCAGACATCCAGTTTCAGTTAATTCTGCTTTCGATAGCTTGAAACCAGTAGCTAACTAACTGAGTGAGCAGTACACCAGACTACATGTCCAAGTCTGCACTGGTGAAGAGGCTGTGACACGCCTTGTGAGGGCTGTTCAGCAGTCGTCGGTCGAAGATAACTTGTCTTCATCAACTAGCTTGACTCGTACCTCATCATCCTCCTCCTCCTCCTGACAGTGTTTTTCAATGCATAAAGTCACAGTAGCTCTACATGCCATAACGTACTAAACCAGCAATCCCGAGACATCGTGGCCAGGTGCTTGTTCTTAATGTGGTCCAAAATAGTGTCAGTGCCACTACTAAGAGTAATACTACTATAGACCAGCAACATGTAACTGGTCAACATTACTCATAAGAGGTTAACTGATCAAGAGTTGACATCCCCAAGAGGAATCTATGGTTTTCCACAGATTTCAACAAAAGAAGGTAAGGTTCACCTGTGCTTTGTCCGATAACATACAGTTTAACAAGGTAAAAATTAGGATTTAAATTAGGGACTATATGTTCATAGGATAAGTGAACAAGACTGCTGCTCTGACCAGACATTCAAAACAAGAGAAATGTCTCATTACACAACCTCTGCGTGACCGTTTGTAAATCCTTTTTAAACAGGCACAAACGCATTGGGGTATTAGTCACGGAAAAAACTTGCAAAACAAACATATGATCATCGGAAAGTCTTTGTGAAAAACAATAACACTATACGTCGTCTGAGGTTAACTGACGGGTACGTTATGATCGGCTTATCAGCAAAAGGTCAACGGAAACAAGGAGTGAATGCAAAAAAGTGCACTTATGCACTTGACAATTGTTGTGAAAACTAACTTTAAATTCAATATATATCCATATCAGACATTCTGCTCCCTTTTGACTCCCTTAAATGACAAAAAAAGCCAAAGGGAAATGCCTCAAAGGAATCAAATGTCACCACAAATCAAAGAGTAAAGAAGCTTGGTCACATTGTGTTATCTAAAAAGGGCCTAGCAGTCTGTGACCAAGTGCTTGACAAAGCAGAAAAGGCCTCAGAGGGGAGAAGAAACTCCACCCAGTTTTCAGTTGGGGGGCTGTTGTGATTATTCAGTCAGTTTGGCGTTTGAAACCCCGCAGACAAACTCCTCCTTTCTGTGGATCCGACTGACTGGCGGACTGAGAGACGCAAAGAGTGTGGAGACAAACTCAGCTTTGTGAGAGTGGTGGGCAGGTTCTGTCTGGAACTGGACAGCTGCTCTTCTACCAGTTGCAGCCACCCACCCCCTCCCTCCACCACTACCACACTCCCACTGCACATGCTCACAGGCCACATGCTCATTCAGCTGGTTAACATGACTGTCAATGCACTGATGGAAAGGCAGCGACTGCAGCACTGGGCCACACTAAGCTATGACTTCACTACAGACAGTTTGTGCTTATCTCATTCTGGCTGTTTACCACCGTGTCTTTGTGTCAACTGCAGGCTAATCTGACAGGCCCCTCTCTCTTGTACGAGCTCCATTCCCACACAGCAGCGCTCGCAAATAGAATTAGCATTGGACACTGAATGGAGCGAGAGATTAAAAAGGGACAAAAAGAGGGAGAAGCAGTAAGTCTCCGTCCCATAAGTCTGCCTCAAAGCCATCTGGAGGGAAGATAGCATGCGAGTGTCACACTTCCTAATGACAATCATCCACTCCTTCTCCATGCAAGGCACATGGCTGATTTCAGGTGGGGTGATCATACGAGCACATGCACGCATGATGGGTTCGCTCGTGGGGGTTGAGGCAAGCAGGCAGAGAGGGAGGAGATCCTGGAAGTTCACTTCACCAGGGGATTGAATGCAGGTCACTGGAGCACTGAGAGCTGTCAGAATTAAATACTCAGCTTAGCTTGCTGCTTAAATTGATGCATTTTTTCACTCTGTTCTTACTAGTCTATTAACAGTCTATGCCCTAGCAAACTGGATGTCTACTTATCCTATAGGTGTGTGCTTAAATGTCATTAAGGAGTGTAGCAGCAGGCAACAAAATGGAGCCTCTGCTGACTAGCAAGCTGCAGCAATAACACAAGCAGGTCCATTACAACATTAGGCTCAAGTGGATGTCTCTCCAGTCCAAGGCCATCCCTCCTTTAAACATATTGACCACATCTATGACTTTATACCCAAGCTCCCACCGTCTTTCACTCCCTCCTTGGCGATGTCTTTCAACAGCCGCAATGTTAATTTTCAACGGAGAAATGTGACACCAAGAGCAGATGGCCCAGAGATGTGGGATTCCCATCCACTGAAGTGGAAAAGTCCTGATTTAAACAGGATATGAAATTAGGTTTTTGTTTAAAAAAAAAAAAAAAAAGGAAAGAAGAAGAAGAAGCTGCAGACAGAGATGAGGTCAGTGGGACTGTGACACATATTGTTTCTCCATCCTCCTCACCTACTTTACAATAAGGCAGGTGATGTAAGATCAGCGACGCATCAGACTGCAAACTGTCTGATTCACTCTTTACACACACCTCCCAGCTGAATTAATGAGAACACCAGAATGATACCAAAACAATCTACTATAAATCAAAGCTAACATTACATCCGTTTCCTTAATCCCTAGTGACAGCAGCATCTTCAACACTGATCTTTTTAATGTCACTTCTTTTGTTCCCAGGCTTGATAAGAGAGAAAAAAAAACATTGACTATCCTGAGCATTCACTGGGAAAACAGGACAGGCTATGCACTGCGCCTCCAACCAACCTTGTATACTTGTCCATAGGTGCCATTTCCAACCACCTCCACCAATTCAAATATCCCAGCTGGATCCTGTAAAGAAAAAGGCAGGAAAAACGATTGGAGTGGAAATAAAAAGCAACGTTAACATTAGTCTTTTGTGAACAACATTGACCAGTGGTGAGCCAGCTGTTGCGCCCTGGTCTTCCCTACATGCCAAATGCATCTCGAACAAAGGAAAACCAGACACTGGCAACACCTCGCTGTGGATCAGCGGTCATTTTCAACTCAGATCTAACAAGAAGGGACACTGGAGAACGGGATAAAACTTGCTAATGCTCGTCAGGCGTGGGTTTTTTCGAGCAACCTAAGATAAAATGTAGCAAAACAGCAAATTAAAAAGAAGGATCGGATCGACAGCACTCACCCGCAATGAAGCCAAGTCTATGTCTACTAGACTTTTAGCTGGAGAGTCGTTCGCCATCTTTCAAATAAAAGCCGATCTTTCCTTTGCGTCAACAAAAAATAACTGCCGCTGTATCATTTGCGGGCACTTCGGCGGATGAATCAAACAGAGGCCGTCGCGTATTCCTCTCTGTGGGATCTGCTTCTTAGCAGTAAATGCTGGGATCTCGCTACTCCATGTTGAGGTGGCAGCAGCGGGCTCCCTGTCCGCTCTCTCCCAGTTTGTGCCACTGGTGTCAAACCATACTGAAAACGTCCACTTCCGCCGAGAAATTTCAACATAAAAGCTTCACCGATACGTCTCTTTCATTGTTGGCGACCAAAATGCACTGAGAGAGAATTACATTGAAAGACGAATCGACTGTGAATTTAATTCATATAGTAATGGTTATTCTTTTTCAAATGACGTCAGCTCATATTCAGAGCCAGAGAGAAATTACACTCAATTAAAAGTATATACAGTAAGTAATCAGCGATATGTGCTTAAATTAAAACATTCACAGTGTGCATTATCGCTATTTTCAGAATGTTGTGTGCATTATATAACTGGATTACAATTAATGATGTATTAACAGTTAAGCATCATGGTGAGGCCATTTTAACTGCTTTAAATATAAATTTAATCTGTCATTTGTTGATTATATATTTAGTATGACAAATCTGAATTTGTAAATCAAATAGTAATTAAAGATCTCAAATAAATGTTGTAGAGCAAAACAATGTCAATATACCTCAACACTGTACTACTGAATGTATGAGTACATTACTTAAGTTAGTTACTATTCACCTCTGGCATTACCAGGCTCAGACACAGCTCAACATTAATGAACAAGCAAAAATACTGACGTGAAATGTGTCAAAAACACACATCTCAGAAAAGACTTTATTGCCATGTAAGTGAAGAGGTTTCACATTACTAGGAATTTGTCTTGGTGATTGGTGCATACATAGAACGTAACAAGTAACATATAATTTGAAGAATAAAATAAAAAATAAAATAGAATAAGGTAACACAAAATAAAATAAGTGAAATAAATATTTTTCTGGAGGTAGTCCAAAAGTGAGGTAGTGCAGGGTGGAGTATAGTGCAAGTGGGTGAGGTAAACAGTGCAAATGAACAGCAGGTGGACAGTGAATGAGCAAAATCAATTGCTAAGGTGCAGGGCAGCATGTTAGTCAGTTGGTGTTCAACAGTCCAACAGCACAGGGGAAGAAACTGTACTTGTGGCGTGAGGTTTTGGTCCGAATGGACCGTAACCTCCTGCCTGAAGGGAGTTTCACAAAGAGTCTGTCCAGGGTGAGAAGGGTCAGCTGTGATCCGACCTGCACGCCTCAGAGTCCTGGAGGTGTACAGGTCTTGTAGAGATGGAAGGCTGCAGCCGATCACCTTGTCAGCAGAGCGCACAGCACGCTGCAGTCTGAGCTTGTCCCTGGCAGTGGCCCCCAGCGTACCACACGGTGATGGAGGAGGTGAGGATGGACTCGATGATGGCCGTGGAGAACTGAACCATCATCTTGGTTGGCACCTTGAGCTTCCTCAGCTGCCGCAGAAAGAGCATCCTCTGCTGGGCCCTTTTGTCTCTGGGACAATTCTCATACAATTTAAATCAAACTGCTTTCCTAGCATTAAGACAAAATATATCAGAAAGATATCAAGTATTTTAAAGTTTAATTTCCCTACAAGTCAAAAATTTTCTACACAATCTTTATGTTGAAATTAAAGCTGCCTCATTTCCGCTTTTATCCTGCCTGCTCTTGTTTAGCTTGACCCCGCGCTGCTAGAGAGCCGCACAAACACAGGAAGCCGGTCGGCTTCACAGACAGAAAAGGGCTGGGCCCAGGGGCGGACTGGGATAATAATTCAGGCCGGGAATCTAACGGCAGTCCAGGCCAATCCCCACATTCACTCCATTCACAATAGACCGCATACTGGACGTGTTTTGTTGATTTTTTTTCTGTTTATGATAGCAATACATCTTAAGTAAAAAAAAAAAAAGCATCCAAAATATTTTATCCAAATGTTTTAAGTTACAAAATCGCACTTCCATAATTAAAGCAACGGGAACAAATATTAACATTCATCACTTTTGTGCACCTTTGGAGTGCTTGTTTAGTCATCTCCTCAGTGGTCTAACCGGACATGCCTGTTTATCATCATGAATATGTATTTCATCTCATTAGGATTTTTTCTTTTCTCTTTTTAAAAAATATGTTTGATGTGCTGTTCAATGACACTATGGCATTTTTTTTAATTATAACTGTTATTCAGTTTAAACTTTCTGTCACCGCTTAGGCGTGGAAAAGGGCGTTACAGAGGAGGGGCAAAGAGAGCGTGATTTCTATATTCGCTTTCTAATAAGGACACGCTGTAACATGCACACACACACACACACTCAACACGCGGCTTTCACGGTCTAATTTGGAAGTCTGAAACCGCAAACATGTTGAGTCTAATTTCTTAGCTGTTTTTTTTATCTGTCTGTACACAGAAATTGGGGGTGGTTTGAAGTGAACTTTTTAACTGAGGTAATGTTGGTCTGGCAGAGGTCCGGCGGAAGATGCGTTGACGTTACCTCCTATCAGCTGCTATCCCTGCTAGCATGAGCTAATGTCAGCTATCATAGCTGGGGTCCCGTACTGTGTGACAGTAAATAATCTGTACAACCACAGCTTGTAGCGCTTTGTTATACACTAACCAAAGACTCACCCCACCACTCACACAGGCATTGGGGCAAGTGAAATGAGTAGAGGCAAACAAGGGCACCCCACCACCACCCTGCTCAGCATCCTCATGGACGTGCGCATGTCCGACTTCAGTGTCAATATTGGCAGTCATGGGTGTGGCAAAGTGTGCAAACCGGGTATGTTTATGCGGTTTGGTCCCAAAAGTGGAGTCTTGGGAACAGCGTGAAACACGAGGAACAAATAAAATCAATTAACTTCATTATTAGTCAAGCCACTGTTATATATCTATATCTATCTATCTATATAGAAATAGATAGATAGATATACTGGCTTCTAATGTGGGCACTTTCATTAGGCCGAGCTCTACACTCTGGTTATACAGCCAATAATAAAATCTGACCACGTTCTTGTCTGATCAGTGTTGTTTTGTCAGGATTATTTTGCAGTGGCATTTTCTCTTAAGATTTCTAATACTTACTTTGTAAATAATACTACAGTAAGTCTGAATGTGTCCTCGGTTTTCCCTCAGGCAAACCAAAGAGACACTCAGTGCTGCTGCTTGTAAAAACCAGTCACCTCATTCACCTTTCTGTACTATCAAGGCAAAGTATAGTTGAAGATAATGTTTATACCTATAGAGCACAAATCTTAGCATTTCCCAAGTGTGGAAGGAAAACGTTCAGCTGCAGTGTTTCAGTTATTCATCGCCACTTCACAATGAAATGCTCCAAAAGACGAAGCAAATATTTTGGTTAAACAATCTTCTACTCAACGTTCAAATGACAGGGCAGGACAAACCAGTCAGACAGGATGAGAGGAGTCACGCACACAAACACAAAGTCTTAAATTAGGGCACTTATTGTAACACTTGAGACATTTAACTATTTCTTAAGCTATGAAAATCAACTTAAATCCATCTGCCACAAAGTAAGCTTGAACAGGTAACAGTGATAATGTAAACCTTGTTCCCCGCATTGTCTTGAAATGTTTGTGGCTGACATGTGGCTATGAAGTCATTGTTTTGTGTTTTGCCATTATTCCTATGGTTCAAACATCAACACTCCTCTAAATTGAAAAAAAGTACAAGGGTTCATCAAGGCTGTGACTTCTCAGCTAAACGTTTCAATTTTCAATGATGTACTACCCCCTTGTGGACACATGATATTACTGCAGCAGCAGACACAGCATTTTGGAAACTTGGAAACAAGTTAAAAACAATCCTACCAGAAAGCAACAAAATGTGTTCACATGAAACTTTATTACTAACTAGTGTTGTCCTTGTGTTATGATCACCTGTCCAGAAGGTCACCAGGTGGGAGGCAGTACCATCTTACAACAGAGACACTTTGCGCCACCAGTCAGCAGGTTAATGATATTATATAAATAGCAACATGTAATACAAATGTTGAGTTGCAAGTCATGTTAAGAACATTTACACAGTACATTTCTCATTTTAAAAAATGAACTTTGAAAATCCTGTGCCAATTTCCTTCAATGTCTCAGTGCTGATTACACCTGAATAAATAAAGTGAAATAAACATTTTATACCTTTTGTCAGTTTTAGTAAAGGCAGAAAAAACCAAACAGTGACTACAGTATGGATTAAGGTAGGACCAAGGTCTTTGATGAAGTGTGAAAGTGCATTTTTGGACTGCTCTGATGCTATTTTGTGAAAATCGATGAGTAATTTACGAGCCATTGATATGCCTTGCACAAAGCAAAAATCAGTGGCAAAGGAAGTAAAAACTTGATGCAGATTTGTAGCTTGCACATGTTGCACATGTTTAAACAGCTCATATTATATTCTTATATTGTCCTTCACTTCACTTGTGCGTCCCTGATACGGTTCATTTTTGCCTATGTCCAGCGTGATGGCAAGAAATACAGCAAAGACAAGACATCAAAACTCATAGCATTGTCCATTGCTTTCCCCTGGTGGTCAATACAGTGCAGTAAAACAGCTACATTACAGGGTAACAAGCCTGCATCCCTGGCATCACTAAGTACACCTCTTTGACATACGTGGATAATTAAGTCACTAACATTAAATATTTAATAACAAATGTCTTCATTTGACCTGTACCTGTATTTGACTTTTATGTTAACTGTTTTTTCCTCACGCAAAATGATAAACTCTGCAGGTTTTAATTGGTGCTGAATCTCATGATGTAACTGTGTGGTCTGCTCTCACGTCATATCTTTTGCAGCAACACTTTCTTTCTCACTTCAGTGTATCATGACGTTCCAAATGTACTGACGGCTCTCATAAAAACTTGTCAACAGCCAGAATTTGTTTACGTTACAGTGTTCAATATACTGCGTACCAACCTGTCAGTCAGCTACAATCCACCTCATTAAACCAAACATTTTGAGAGGATTTTTTAATGTAAACATGTCTTTTAGTCAGTGTTAATGATTTTAGTTCAGTAGAAAGTCTGGCCTTGGGTAACCAAATAGCTGGAAGTCACCCTGGTAACGTGCATAAAGACGCCTGATGTCCCGCTTGCTGATGCCTGAGAAGTAGTGCTCCACCTTGGTTCTGTTGTAGCGGGTGATGCCGGGTGGAATGGCTGGGTAGGACACCAGCTGGTCGATGCCAGCTGCTTTGAGGATGTACGGGGCGTCTTGTTCCAGTGTCTCATGGTGGCCCACTACGTTGTAGTCTATTTCACACGGTGCGCACAAGTCTGCGTAAGTCACCCAGTGAATAATGCGCTCGCCAAACTGTCGATCCATGCGGCGACGCCCTTCGACATCACCCAAGTAACGGACAAAGTCCTCGAAATGCAGGCCCGAGGCGGCAAGGTCGCTGGGACGGTGGCTCTTGCGGTACTTCCGGATGATGGCTGGAGCGATGTCATGCTTATACCAAGGCTCAAATCGTGGGTTCCTTACAAACTTGTCCTTGAATGCAGAAATGAGCCGCTCAAAGGGATCTCTCACGATGAAAAACTTAAAGTAAGTGCTTAATCTGTTGGAACACGCAAGGATTTGTGAGAAAATGGTTGCGAAGGATGAAAACTTTGCCTTTCGAAGGATCATACAGTATGAGCCACAGTAGGCAAGTCTACATTTATCACAGTAAATCTCTACTAACCTGTGAGTAATTTCCTGTGGCGTGAGTGATGAGAGACGAGACAGGCCATTCTTCTCGTGGTCGTGAACAAGGCTTTCTGGGATCTCCTCCACGGTGGAGAATGCTCCTGCCAATGTTAAGAACATAAATTGTATTCTGAATTAACTCATTGATTAAAAAGACCAAGAGTCACAATCAGGATACAGCACTGTGTTTTAGGAAGGCCACATTTAATTTATAGGAGACAGCAGTCATTAATGTCATGTATGTGGACTATTATGTCCACCCAATACTTACCATTGAGCACAATGAGGACCTTCTTCCACTGCGTGTTGCCCACTTTAGGCGTCTGGCAGAACAAGATCTTATGTTTGTCGCAGACAAAAATGCGGTCCAGGACAAACTTGCTGATGGAGACGTGAGTCAAATTTCTGAGGCTGCTGTTCTTACATACAGCTGATTGCAACTCGATTCGCTTCTCATTGACTGACTGCCAGTCTGAAACTGTAGGCACAGCTGAGGGCTGAGACACACACACAGAATTAATGTTACTGGCAGCTTTAATTTTCACGACTGTGGAATACATACGCTGCGTTTGTCACCTGATCGGATTGTTCTGAATATTACTGTGAACTTGAGTCAGTGATGGAGTACCTTTAGCAAGAAGCTGCATTGATTACCTGATTGGATGGCTTTAGAACTGTTTTTTCCGCCACCCTGGTGCCTGGAACTGTACCACTGTGACCACCAACCCTATCCCCATAGTCTGAAAATATATATTAAGAGTGAGCTGAACGTATTTACCTCTGGAACTGTCCGTCAGCAGTAATCAACATAAGAAACAGCAGCTTACCATCTACAGCTCTGAAGCTAATTAATTTGCTGACAAACATGAGGATGAGCAGCACCCAGCCGCAAGCCCCAAGGAGCAGCCAGTGTTGCCGCATCGCTTCACCCATCAGCTGACGGCCATGGAAACACTGGCAGGCGTTCACAGCTGGACAGAGACAGACAGTTGACTTAAGTCATTATTGAACTAGCTAGCTGTAAGCTTACATAACGGTTGACACTATTTCTGCTCCTAACTTGTTGACTATAAACAACCACATTAACTAATTTAGCGACACACTTCAATCTTTAGCATTAGCTGCGTGATATGATAGTGAGTTAGCGGTTGAGGTCTTCGTAATTAGCTGCTGACTGAATGTTGTATATGGCAAATGATCTTTCTGCTCAGTTTCGTGGTTATATGGATAGCTACCAACGACATGCATTAACGCATCCCAATATGATTGCTAACGTCATAAGAATGTAAGCTAGCTGGTCAGTTGTTTAGCAAACTAGCTAGCCACACCTGTCCCTCCCAGACATCATTATCAGACACGAAGAAGAAAATCCGAACAGCGCTTCGCTTTCTCGGTGAGGTTAATTCAGTGCATTAAAAGCGACAAAGCAGTTTTGGCCCTTACCTTCCTACAGACTAACGGCTACTTCACAGCCACACAAATTCCGGAGAAAACCATGGACGATGCTGCCATCGCGTCATCTAGCCTGCTGCATCCGTGTTCTGCACAACATCGGACTCCGACTGGTGATGAGAGCGGTGTCAAGCGAAACAGGTAGCTCCCTCTAGCGACAACACCGCAGTAACGCTCAATTACTGCCTTCGTCCTATGTAGTATGGTACCTATATAATATAATCCATGGTATAATTAAACTATATTCTGGAGTAGTCACAACCCCAGAATTTTCCAACCACAGAGGGGAAATGTTCATTTGCAGTGTTTTGGTTATTTATATTTGTGCTTGACTTATTTGCTCTATGGTAAAGCTGGTGCAGAGAACAATAACAGTACAAATCATCCCTACACCATCTTCACATGCTTGCAGCTGTCACATGGCTGTGAGGTCCTTGTTTTGCCATTATTCTTCTAATTCAAACATCAGTTCAACAGTCCTGTGTGGTGACATTTAGTCGAAGGGTTCATCAGGGTCATGACTTCTTAACTGAGCATTCAAATGTTAAATCCTACATTGCAACCTTGCGGATATATGATTTTATAACAGAGACATGCAGAGTACGCATTTCAGGTGACCACATCCAGGAAGGGTGACTTGATGCTGTGTATGTTTTGCACTTGACTCACATTACTTTGATTCTACACACCAACACGCATACATTCAAAATCAATAGCCTGGAAATTAAAAAAAACAGCCTCTCTACTTGGAAAGAAGACTGAAGTGAAGCCTGTATGCATTATGTTTTCTGATTGGCTGGTGGGTGTCAATAATTTCCTGGCACACTTAATGAACCGGATCCGGTGAAACTGTCTGCTTTCTGTTCTGGATGAATGCATTGACTGCAGACTCCTTGACATTAGGAATAAATTACATGAAAAACAAATCTTAATACGAAAACTGTGGTCATGCAGTACCTCGCTCTCACCACAGGATGGCGACTGTAAAACGCAACCACTGGACCACACAACACAATGTATTTGGCAAAATGTAACGTGTTACTCGGAAATTGAGTTACAGCTTTTGAAGAACTTTCCATTTTGATTGAAAATTTAAATTATTGTCTTATTAATTTTTCAGTTTGGTAAATTACATTGGTGTCCATTATAATATAATGTACGACGTGGAGTCCAGCGCAGTTTACGTTCGGTCTGTGAATAACTAAGCAACATTGGAACTTCCTGTCACACTGTTTACCTTTATTATCTATTTTTTTTTTATTTCTGTTTCTAATAAACAGGAATTGGACTAATGTAAACGAATAAATTGCAGTGGGCTACTTAATTTAATAAAAATCACAGATGTAAACATAATTAAGTTGCTTGTTGCTTGAAATTGTCTTTATCTCAGGATTTTCTCAGGATCTCCTCACTCAGACTAACGTTATCTAATCTTTAGTTTAGTCCGACGTGTTGACTTGATTGGTTAAAATCAGTCAGGGTTCAATTTCCACTTTCAGGTGATTAAATTTAGTGAACACTTATAGCAACCATGAGGGTTAATATTACTGTTTATGAAAGTATTTCCATACACATTTCTCTACAATGAGTATAACCATTCATTCAACTCAGCAAACACCCCAAATATGACATTTAGTTCAGTGCAAAACACAAGAATAAAGACAAAAGACAGATCTTTTTATTTCATTTATTCCACTCGCAGAGGGGACAAATTTAGTTTTCATCAACATTGACTGTCTGCAGACCTGTGGGGAGAAAAAAGAGGGGGAAAGTTATCAAAAGTCTTTAAGACTTCAGTAAGTTAATAAGTGAGGTTAGCGGCGGATTTACCTTTGCATGTGGTGACAGGAACGTATGTGACCAGGGTGTACAGTTTGTTGGGGGAGTCCTCGTCCTCATTACGCTTCCTGGACAGCCGTACGCGTATCCTGTACGGCACATTCCTGCACAAAAAGCAGAGACACACCACGATGCTTACCATCTCCATGGATTTTAATAAGATCATTACGCATGCTAACAATGTTGTGCAGTGTTTGATGTATCCCTGTTGTCGACTACAAAGATTTGTTAAAAGGAGAAAAATATCCATTCCACAGCATTATGCAACAGATTGTGCAAATGGTGCTCTTTTTGTAACAAAAACGGCAGGAATTCTTCTGAGAAGCTGCCTGTGCCAATAGCCAATATATGCAGACAGTAATCTGGGAACACAGCGTTCTGTCAGCATCAAACAGCATGGAATGCCTTTAACTATTCACTCATAAAAAGGACATATAACCAAACTTCTGACCCATCAAAACAGCACTGAGCATATGTTCAATTTCTACGTCTGTCTGGAACTCATGTATGAAGAAGGCACTTCATTTCTGAGCTGACTGAGCAAGGCCGAGGGAGTTCAACGTCTTCGTACCATCTTTCTGTCACAAATAATTCAAGCGTTGATTCTGAGCATACAGAGAGAATTGGTTGGTTTCTCAATAAAGGAACTCAGGGCTTCATGTTTCAAGACACTGATGTCACCCCGCCTAATTGTTAAATTCAATTAATTTGAACTGACAGCGAGTGCTGCCCACTCTAACCCTCAGCTAACATGGGAGTACAAAAAGAGTAAAACTACTACAAAAGGACAAAAATGCACATTTTGCCATATCAAAGAATCCCTTCACAAACTGTGCCTCTTCCACTCATCTCAAAGTAGTACAAGCCCAAAAGTGCGCAGTGAGAGTAGGTTTATATTTGTGGGCAGTCATTACTTGTGTGGCTTTGCTTAAATAGGACTATTAACAGCATAATCATCTCACCTGACACCCTTGCTCCACACTGCCTTGTTGAGGCGAGTGTCAATGCGGACATCAGGAGTTCCCATCTCCTTCATGGCGAACTTGCGGATCTCCTTGATGGCGCGTGGAGCCCTTCTCTTGAAACCCCTGCAAGGAGACATGTAGCATACAGAGTTGATCAGCTCCAATACTGATAATTGTTTACTAACACTTTGATGCACAGTAAAGCTTTTAATTTAAGCTGCTGTGCCTACTTGTCCCAAAATCAAACATTTGCAAGACTTTTTAGTGTGTCCTCCCTGTACTCACACTCCATGGATACGCTTGTGGACATTGATGGTGTACTCTCTGGTCACCACCTCGTTGATGGCTGAACGCCCCTTCTTTTTCTCTCCTTTCTTGGTTGGGGCCATCTAAAAAAAAAACAAACAACATATTTCAATTACTCCTGGCGCATTTAACAGTATTAACATTAAATATCTGCTACACCTACAAATAAAAGGCAACTACCGCCAGCATAGGTACATTTTTGATTCACCAAAAAAAAACCTTAGCATAGAACTGGCTTGTTGCAAGCTTACATTTTTAATGCAAGCTAACAGTCTGAGGTATCAGTTAAATTGCACTTACGTTAAAACAGCAACTTAAACTAGTTTCAATGCTTTTGGTTCTAAGCCATGTTTCAATATAACACTCTTTCCAGCTCGGCGACAATGTGAGCGCTGAAGCCTTAGCCGATATGGCCAATGCTACCGTTCATCGCTCTTAATTGTCTTATAGGACGTTCAACCACATAAAAAACATAAGAAAAAGGACAATATATATCTAATATATATAACCTGATGAAGTATGTGTTTAATTATAGTTTAAATACCGACGGATGGTATTAGATTTTAGAAATTTAATTGCCGAAAAAAATACTCACTTCGGCTAGGACTTGAGGCGGAAGTCGGAAGGACGGACCTAAAGCAGAGGATTGTGGGTATAGGAAAGCGGTCCGTTCAAATATAATGCTCGTCAATAACAAAACGTAGGCCTAAAGGTTCCTAGTGTTGTTACCTCGCCTCCTTCAACACGCAGCACTGCTTAACAGTCCAGTATATGAGCCGAAAGAATAAATAAAATGAAACACACACTTCGGTATGCAGTTATTTTTTTTTCTTTTGAAAGAGAATTATGAATAAGTAACCATCATTACTACTATATGACATAAATATGTATTCGTTAATCCTTCAAGGCTTTTGACCCCGTTTAAGACAGAACTTAATACACTTCAAACATATGTTCATATAGTTTCTTTTGTGCATTAGGCTTAAGATGTGTTCAAGCACTTACCAGAAACCTGCTCTATTTTTAAGTTGTTGTTTTTTTTTAAACAATCACAAAATCACTGGCATCAAATCTCTGTAAGAATACTCCATGGCAGACAAATTTTAACACCCACCACATTAATTCTAAATCTTTTAAGAGATCTTAATGAAACACAACACACAGCTGAAATGGGTCTGATTACAATTCAAATTCAGCACTTACCTCATGCTTGCCATGTAGTGGCTCTCCTCATTGCTCAACATCTTAATTTAATGTGATAACCAAGCACCAGATTTGAATTCTTTCAGGTCCCCAGTTGTCATAATTTAAAAATGTCAGTCTACATTTATTATACAGTTTAAAAAAGAATACAGCATTAAATCAGATCTTGCACATCTCAAAATTGACCTTGAACAAAATAAATATGTAGTATGAAAAATATTTTCCAACAACATATAGTTGTGGTCAGACTGGCAATATAGTGGGCTGCACCAGAGCCCAATCTTTGCATGTCTGTAATGTCACTCAGATTTCAAGTCACAGTTGCATGGCTGGGAGGAAGTGTCATGATGAAATCCAGGGCTCTAAGATAAAAGCCTTTTTCATTTCTTATGTTCTTTAAGCTGTTCGACGCAACACCGACACCGGGTTGGTCCGTTGAATTTGTGTCCCGAGCTCTCACAGCATGCACAACCCGTTTTCAATCGTCACTCGTTGAACTAAGAGAGCTGACAGAACCACATCCCAGAGACCTGTTCAAGTCTTTTTTTTCTTTTTGTGTGTGTGTGTGTGTGTGTGTGTCTCTGGATGGTCAATCACTGGAATGCAGAAACATCATATGAAGTTGGAATTAATTATCTTTTCAGTCATTTTTAATCTAAGCAGTCTCGTGTCTTTTCCTAGAAGGAACATTTTGGCTCCTTTTTTGGATGGTGTAGGCTGGTGCACATTAAAGACGGGAATTCCACACGGCAGTGTTGGAGACCTGGTTATCTGCAGTCTATAGTATGCTCTGCATTGCATTCACTTCAGTTCATTTCAGGTAGACATTGCCAAACCATTCAAAGTAAATACACCAAGCAAAAAGCAAAAATGTTTCCAAAGACTGACAGAACTAATTACATTCAATCAAGGAATAGTTTGGCAGTGCTTATTCATGAGAAACATTCAAGTCCCTGCAGGATGTTTCAGCTTTGTCGGTCAGTTAACACTGCAGCAAATACTACAACTCTTCTCTGCAGATGTTTTCAAATATGGTGTAAACAAAATAGTAAGAACATCAAGTGTCACATTATTTGAAGGCTTAACAGCCACTTCATACAAAGCAGAAGACCAGTTACAAAAATCAACATCTAACCATTTTAATGCACAGTTGTAGTAACCAAATGCACAATATTATGAAAACAAAACAGTCATTTGAACTTGGTTAGGCAGGTGAAACGGACAATTAAAAAGCTGATTTAAAACACTGCAATGCACAAAAAAAAACTAAACAAAAAAACCCCCAAAAAAACATGAAGTCATTTTCTGTGAGTTTTCTGTTTCTCGTACATGGTTCATTACACACCTCCACAGGCCAGAATGTCCAGTAGTCTATGGCACAGCACTTGCAGATCATCCAAAACATGTAAAGCGTAAGTGTGTAGGATTCACAATGTTGCTGTTTATTACCTCTCATGACTAAAAAAGGCTAAGTACGTAAGGAAATGGGAGAGTCAGAGGCAAGAAGAACTAAAGGCTCACGTGTCTGACCCAATAAGCCCATTTCTTTCAAGACACGCACACCTCCGGCTGTGCTGTGCTGAGCTTACTGCTGCTACCGGCCGCTGCAACCTCGGCTGCGGGCGCCGACCCGCCGTCAGGCCTTTCCTGGACCGAGGCCTGGCCAGCCACGGTCCTTCTGAAGAGACGCATGCTCATCTGCAGCAGCTCGTTGTCTACCACAGGCGTAGTTGGGTACTGCTTGGTTAGGCCCTGAAGAAGGAAAAGTAGCACATCTTGCATGATGAAATGACATCCAGAGAAAGTAGTGTGGATATAGCAGACACTGACACAAAGTAAATGCAGTATTACATTCGAAGTCTTGTCAGTGACTGGATGACATCTACCTTGTCATTTTTAAGCAGCTGCCGGCGGATGGCGAAGTCCCTGCGGGCACACAGGGCCTTGCAGCAGGGCCCGAGGTTGCTCAGCAAACCTGCCCTCTCCGTCCGCCTGTTCAGGGCTGCCATGTTCAGGGCCCCCAGGTCATGCTCAAACAGCTTGTCAGCATCTGTCGGCAAAGAGTTGACAGAGTTTTAGAAGGCGGGATCACACAAAACACACTAAGCTTAATTAAATTCGAAAGAGTTTGAAAAAAGCCCTCACCTTTGGGGTCGTCCAGCTCAGACTTGCACACCTCCCTGACTTGCTCCAGGAGCTCAGGGCCAGCAAGTCGTTTGGAGATGCCCGCCCTGAGAAGCACAGCACCCGGGGTGAAGCGGAGCAACGCTGCCCCTGCTGCCCGGGGTTCCTGTTTCTGTTTGGGCATCAGGCTTGACCAGTCCACATCAATCACATCCAGAGGACCTGTAAGCACATGGTGTTTGAGGGTGGGGTGGCAGGTCTTAATAATTATCATAATAACGATGAAAGAGATTTTAAATCTAGTACGTTTCATCAACTTCACCTCCCCCAGCATGGTCAGGCAGTAAGATTTCAAATGAAAATTAAAGCCTAACAAATGAATTTACAAAACATTTCTCCACTGAAACATGTTTCCTGGTACCTGTAATTTTCTCATCGTCCTGCTGATCCTCTTTTTTCTGGCTGTCAGCCAGTATTTCATCCAGCTCATCATCACTGATTGGTTCATACTCCTCTCCAACAGACGCGACCGACTGCCCATCATCCTCTTTGCCATCGTCGTCTCCTGCAGGCAACGAACACACAGACTCCTCTTAATACACGTTGGACATTTTTGAAAAGAAGTCACATTATTTAAAAAAAAAAAAAAAGTCTTACCATCAATGCTGTCCGTCTTCTCCAGCTCCCTTTGCTCTTCCATTAGATGGTGACTGTTGCTCGGCTTCTCTGGCTCTAGAGGGCTGAACGCTTCTCTCGGCAGCAGAGGCTCATAGTCGCTCCTGTCCTGTCTCATCATGTCCCCTCGCAGGTCTCCTCTCATCTCGCCCCTCAGGTCCCCTCGTCCTGGAGCCCTGGGGTCGCCGTGGGGCGGTAGGTCCATCATCATCAGCCTCTCCCTCTCTCGGTCGAGGCCTCTGATGTCCCTCTCCCGTTCATGCTGCTGGATGAGTCCTTCGGGGAGTAAGCGTTCTCTGTCCCTGATGTCCCGCTCCCTCAGGAGAGGCTCGCGACCTGGGCGCATCAGCAGAGGCTCCCGCCCCCTGCTGGGCCAGTCCCTGGGTTCGGGTTCCCAGTCTCTCTGCTGTTGTAGGGGCTGCTGGAGGAGCAGGGGCTGCTGCTGTTGCTGTTGTTGTTGATGTTGCTGCTGCTGCTGCTGCTGCTGCTGCTGCTGCTGCTGCTGAGGCCGGAGGTCCTTTCGGTCTCTGTCCCGCTCCCGCTCAAACGGCTCCCTGTCTCTTTCCCGTTCTCGGCTGTCGTAGGAGCCAGCGCGGGACCTGGTCTGCCTCTCAGAGTCAGGAGAACTGCGTCTGGAGCTGTGGCTGCGGGAATCCTGCCGGTCTGTAAGACAAGAGTGAGAGAGATATGAGTAAGGGCCGGGGATCAAAAATCTAAAAATCTTAACGTTAACAGATGTTCGTAAGCAATGTAAAGATGTGTGTTCATCTACCTGAGGAGGTGCTGCGGCTGGGCTCTCCCCTCCTCAGCTGGTCAATTCGAGACTTCCTCTCGGCCCCTGGAGGATCATTCACAACCTGCCTGTCTCTCTCCCGTTCTCTTTCTCTTTCCCGCTCCCGCTCTCTTTCTCGCTCACGGTCCCGGTCACGAGAGTTGGTGCCCTGCAGCCTACCCCGGCGGGATCGCGGCCCTTGAGGATCATCTCTGTGCGCAGACTCATTGGACGGTGATCGCATGCGTCTGGATGACGTGCGGCTCTGGTTGCTTCCCATGCTGCTGCTGCGCGTCTGCTCCGGGGGAGGTTTACGGAGCAGCGGCTGGGACATGAGGGGCTGAGGAGTCAGGGTCTGCAACAGCATTGGAGGCTCCTGAGGAATTAGAGGCGCGATGGGAGGGGGATTGCACCTCTCCCGGTCTCTGCCCCCCCTGGGACCACCTCTCCTAAGAGGTTCAGCAGGAGTCCTCTCGACGGGAATCAGTGGAGCTTGCGTTTCCAGTGGTCCTCCTCCATGGTCTGTGACCTCCTCGTCTGACCAGTCACTGAAGTTGTCCACTTTGGACAGCGGAGACCGCTCTGCGTTTCCTCCAGTACCACGGCGATCAGGCCTCATGGAGGGCGGCGGCGTCCGGGGACCTCTCTTCCTCTTACCATGCGGCTGATGGGCTGATGAATCCTCATCAGACACGTCCGATTCGCCACCTCGTGATCGTTTCCTCTTTCGGTCAAGAGCCTTCTTCTTGGCTCCTTTCCTGGGTGAGTACAAGGGCGGAGGTCCATCTGTAGCACCGCCAGTAGGAGGCTCTGGGTTGAAACGATCTCCTGCACCAGCCAGGCTGTTGCCACCGCCAGTCTCCTCTTCTTTGCGACCCTTCTTCAAGCCCTTCCTCTGCGACTTTGTCTTCTTTTTGCTTTCCTCGTGAGACTGGGAGCAGGCGGTGTCTCTGTCATCACTGGCGGCGGCAAGGAGTGAAGGAGGCGGTGGCGGCGTGGAGTCTCGCTGGTCTCTTCCTCTGCTACGGGAGTCAGTCACGGCGTCTGTGAGGTGCTCTCCTCGCCTGTCGCCTCCTCGACTGCTCCTTTCTGCACGAGGTTCCACATCCTCCAGGCGGTTGCGTGCTTCCCTCTTGTCCAAGACGCCTCTGCGCTCCTCGTCCTTCCAGTGACTGGACTTGTCATCGGGTGGAGCAGCCCTAGGTGGGGAACGCAGCAAGGGCTCCTGGGGTCGCACCACCTGGCTCAGCAGACGATGCTTGTCACTACCTGCACATCCACACAGAGCAGTCACATATCCACACTCATTTGCATGCATGCGATCAGTCAAACAGCAGCAGGCTGAATCTCAGTGCCATTCCTGTGCTATCAGAGGCTCTGGGAGGCATCTGCCATAATGACTGTAAAAGTAAAATATTATGCAAAGGAGCCCTTTGATATAAATGCTATATGATTTAAGTTTAGCTCATCTGGGAGGTTAACTGAAGAAACAGTAATCCTTAGAACTAGGGTCTCCATCAAACACTATGCTGCAGTATGGCAAGGGTGAACAAGACCGTGCATTTTATTTTTTTTATGTCCTTTCCGAAAGAATTATAAAACTTTAGTACATTTCTGTTCACTGGATTCTAAACAAAGCAAAACATTAAGGGATTAACAGTGCAGTACACAAGCAGACTCATTCCCCGCTAAATAGGAGTGTGTCCTTTCAAAAAGAATTTCCCTACTGTCAGATGAAGGCGGACACACTGGGCTGGGGAGGAGGGGTTGTGGGCGGAGCTTGGCCTGCCCTCGACCAATCGGGCGCTCACTTTTGTCTTCTCCACTGTTGTAGCCGTCGCTGTCTGCCGGACTGAGGTCCCGTGTTGCTCGCTTAGGCGAGGGTCGGGGGCTCGGGCTGCTCTCCACCCTGGTCCTCTTACGGCTGGGGGGGAGAGAAGGGAGAATAGGAGAATAATTATTCCAAAAAATGTAAAATTAGGGTGACCAAAACAGTCACTCTGGAAACTGGAAACTGTTCCACACGGCTCACATCTAAGGACACATCTAAACCAACACTTTTTACCTGGCCTGAAAACAGGCAAAATATATCTGTACTTCTTTTTGTGTCTTAATTACTTTAGCCACATTGCAAAATAAAAGGGCTCACAGGAGAGGAAAACCTGGAAAATTTACTACACAAAAAAGCAGTTTTTGCATATCTGCCTTTGCTTTTTCTCTGGTCAATTAGTCATTAATTTTTACCTCCTGGGCCTTTAAAAATAACTCAAATAATTAAATTTTCAGGGACAATCCATAAACATTAATAACCACTACTGAATACATATTAAGCACAAATTGATGGTGTATCTAAAAATCTATTCTATCTATTCTAAATCTACTAAAGTACAAAACTGAGAAGTACTGTGTGTAGTAAAACATGAAAGGGCAGGTCAGATAAAATACATGCCTCATCTTGCGGTCATCCCGGGTGTCTCGAATGGGCCTCTCGTCCCTGGTGTCCTCTCTCCTCTCCCGCCTTTCCTCTCTCCCCCTCTCTCGCTCCTCCCACTCCCGTTGCCTCTCTCGCTCGCGCTGCTCCCTCTCTCGCTCCCTCTCCCTCTCCCGCTCCTTCCTCTCCCTCTCTCGTTCCTCCCTCTCTCGCTCGCGCTCCTCCCTCTCTCTCTCCCTCTCCCGTTCCCTCTCTCTCTCCCGTTCCCTCTCTCTGGCCCGCTCCCTCTCGGCCTCCCTCTCTTTCTCCCGCTCCTTTTCCCTCTCCCTCTCTCGTTCCCTGTCCTTCTCCTTCTCCCGCTCCCTTTCCCTCTCCCTGTCCCTGTCTCGTTCCCGCGTCCTGTCCTCTCGTCTCTCTTCCACTCGGTCTGTCCTGCGATCCTCCCTCCTTTCCTCCCTCTCCTCCGATCTCCCCTGGTGTCTATTTGGGGAGGCTGGGAAAACAAAAAAGTCGATTAGCTACTATCAAGAAGCATAACAATTTCTTCTCTTATGCTCCTTTTCAGTCCCAGTTCAGATTGCGAAAATAAAGCAATCACCTCTCTCTCTGTTGTCTCTGCGATCCCTGTCTCCATGTCCTCCTCTCCTATCGTAGGAGGAGTCCCGGGAGGGCTCTCCTCTCCTGTCACCCTCGTAGCGGTCTCGGTCGGAACCCCTCTCGGAGCTCCTTTCGGTAGCACTGCGATCGTTGCTTCTCTCCGCGCTCCGTTCGCGTGCCGTGCTGCTCCGCGACTCCCAGCTGTCGTGACTGCTTTCCAGCTGCGAGCCTCGGGAGTTTCTGTTTGAGCCTGGAAAGGGGGAGGGGGGAAGAGGACTTGAGGTGTCATGGTAACAAACAAAACAAATTATAGAGATGAAAGGTAAATGTGGTGTCTGTTCTTGCCTTTATCAGATGTTTCATTCGCGCGCCCTCTCCCTCGCCCGTTCCTCTCTGCTCTATCCGTCCTGTTCTCCGTCCTTCCTTCCACCCTGCCTCCATCTTCGCGTCCATGACCTCTCCCATAACTCCTGTCCTCCTGAGCCTGCTCCTCCTTCCTGTGGGCATCAGTCCTCTCCCTGTCTCTCTCCTTTTCACGCTCTCTGTCCTTCTCCCGGTCCCTGTCTCGGTCCCGCTCACGGATCTCCAGTGACTCTCGACTGGAGCGGGTTTCCGTCCTGCTCTCTCTGGAGTCCTTCACGTCCCTGCTGTCTCGGTGGTCGCGAGAGTCTCGGGTCATTTCCCTCCCACGATCGCGGGCGTCCCGTCGCTCGCGGGCCTCTCTGGCCTCCCTGTCATCACGAGCGTCGCGAGATGACACCTGCTCGGAGTCGTAGTCCCGGTCATCGCGGATGCTGTCCTTCTCTCGCTTGCTGCGGCTGTCTGTTCACAAGGCAAGAAAGAAAAGCTTAGCAAAATCGTGCAGGGAATGCATATTGTGGACACAGTAATCACTTAGATTCACTGCTGTTTTCGGGTTAGAATGAAATAACGGACAGGACTGCGACAGAAATGGTTTGGATTATCAATTAACTTGTCCAAAGAAGAAAAAAAGGCTGTCAAAAGTTCAAAAGCTTGCGTGACATATCTAGATTTCTATGTTGCCAGACCATCAGTATAAAATTCTGTATACTCAGCAGTATAAAACATTTTAAGGTTACAATTTCATTCAATTTTCAATGCAGAGTGTAGATTTGTAAAGACTAAATGACCCTCAGATTTATGCCGATCATGCACACAACACAAAAAACAAAAAGAAAGGTCGCTAGGAAGGGAACTTTACAACAACAGCTCCGGTTTTCCCTCAGTTTCTGGCAAAACCCAGCAGAAATCTCTAAACCTGGCGGCTTTTTGTCTCACAGTGGCCCAAAATACTGGGAGAAAGGAAAGTGTAAAGTGCGACAAAAATAAACAAGACAGGGAAAGAAAACAAACAAATGCAGCAACAGAGCACAAAGTTACCGTCTCTGCGCTCGTGTCTGCGCTCCTGTGTGGGTGGACTTCTTTCTCTTTCGCCACGGCTCCTCTCGCGGCCCCTGGAGTGTCGCCGGCTGGGGCTGGACCTGTCTGATCGGCGGTGGGGCGACGAGACGTCATGGGAGGTGGGAGGCGATCGGGAGCGCCGAGAGCTCGGAGGGGAGGAGGCGGAGGCCGGTGCCGCCGTGCTCCGGTGGTAGGCCGGAGAGGACGAGCGACGGCGACGGGGAGATGGAGAGTGCCGGTGGGCGGAGGAACCTGAGTGGGATGAAGGGGAGCGGTGGCGGGGGGGAGTCAGGGAGCGCTGGCGGCGTGGAGGAGACGGAGACCTGCAGTGACAGAGGATGGTTATTTTCTGTATTTACTGATTAAACATTAGTAGGAGGCGTCGTTACATCGTTACATTACGTTAAGCCCAGTGGTCCACATGTACTAACCTGCGGGGAGGGGAGACCAGTGCAGACGTCTTATGGGATGAGGCTTTGGGAGAGATGGATTTCTTCCTGGCCACAGGTGAAGCGCCCCTAGAAGGTGATGACACGCTACCGGAACGCTCCTCTGATGTCACTGACCGCTTGGCCTTGTGGGAACTGTCTGATCGGTCCCTATAAACAACAAGTTGAAAAAGATGAGCGTCATGACCCAAACATATCTGAAGAGGATCAACTGCAGAGGTTTTGACTTGTCACGGTCACAATGACTCAGTTCCTTTAAGCGTTGCAGGAACACAAGGAAACATGCACAATAGCAGGACCTCATCTAAGTGGAATGCGGCCGATGCTGGCTCATCACACGGCCACACCGTACCTGCGTTTTTCCTTCTTCTCTTTGTGTTTCTCGGTATCTCGTCCCCGATCTTTCCCGTCCTTCTGCTTCTCCTCAGACTTCTCCTTGTTTTTGTGCTTGCCTTTGTGTTTCTTCCCCATCACAGGAATGTCCAGAGGGACCGGGGGAGGAGGACTGGGAGTGCGGGGCCCCTTTTTCTTGCTGTGGCTCCCTTTTGAAGACCTGGTTTGAAGAGGATAGAAAACATGGGTCGTGTCTGTGTAATAACAGAATTCTCAGATTCTGTTTTACCGAACGTGGATACAAGATGTGTGCAGTTCATAAAGTCTGTTTAACAATTTCAGGGACAGATCATCTTTTTTGGTTTTTTTTTCCCCAGGGGTTACGGTCATTTTAACTTGCAACAAATGGTTGATTAATCGATTGGTCGCTTTTCCAAAAAATAGTCAAACGTTAGCTGGATTTAAGGATTTGCTGCCTTTCAGTAAAGGAAGATTCTTCAGGTTTTAGACTACCGGTTGGATAAAAGAAGCAATCTGAAGACGTCGCTTTAGGCTCTGGAAAAAAATGACTAAAAGATTAATCATGAGAATAATCTGCAGATTAATCAACGGTGAAAATAATCTGCAGTTTGGCAGGTATCCTGTGAAATACTGGGAAAAAAAAAGAAAAAAAAAGAAAACAAGCCCATCCCCAGTCTTCTACCTGGCAGTTTCTGAGACAGGTGAGGCCACAGATGCCTTCTTCTCTTTCTTTCCGGAGCCTGGGCCTTTAGTTCCACTTTTGTGTTTTGGGGATCCACTGGACTTCCTGGATGAGGGTGAATCTTTTATGCTTAACTGGTCTGGGGAAGCCTGAGGAAAAGAGATGATAGCTACATGAGCTGTCCGTTTGGTACAAATATTTCTGGAAATACTTCTGCGCTTTCTTCGCAAGCAGAAGTAGAAAGTAGCCACTTACCTTCGGCAGGGCAGTGGCTCTTGTTTTGGCGGGGGCTTCTTCTTTCTTGATGACTATTTCCTCCCTCTTTTCCATGTTCTCCTGCTCCAGTTTCATCAGCTCACGTTGAATCTTCTGGCGCTTCATCTCAAGGGATAACTCGTAGTCGTAGTCACCGATATCTGAGTCTTTAAGTAAAAAACAAAATAAAACAGAGGCGTCTAAAAAGAAAGTCCAGATCTTAGAATCTGTCAAGCCAGTATTGATGTCTTTTTTTATTTTTAGCTCATCACATGTCCTACTGAACCTTCACGGTTGGTTTCCCACTCTGTGGGCTCTTCTTCACTGGCTGGGGTGCGCTCCTTTGTGATCTTTATATCCTCCTTTTCCCTGCGTCGGCCTCTGGAGGAATCTCTCTGCTGTAAAAGGACACACACTTCTTATTCTATAGACCACATGAGTTGCAGTTACAGCTTCAAAATCTAATTCACATTCCAAGTCAAAATCAAATTCTGGATCTGCTGTGACACCAGAGCCTTTTCTTTATTTTAAAAAGCAGCCATCATTTACGAATTAGCTAATCAGAGAATTACTTCAAACAAGTCTGAGTCTGAGAGAGCAGAGAACTCACTCTCGCTGTGGGGGATGTGGGTTCGTCTAGGTCTCGCTTCAGGTTTTCTGGGTCAGCATCCTGTCTTTTGTTCTTCATCCTCTCCCGAAGATCACCTGTGGGTCTCTCGGCTGACCTGCTCCGTCGAAACAAACAAATGCACACAAGCAACGTGTAGATAATGTGATGCAAACAAAAAACACAAAACAGAACTGAATATTTTAAATATCTGAAACAAAAGCAAACCATCTTACCGACTAAAGCTAAATCCTTTGCCTCTTGGCTGAGTTCCATGTGTGTAGCGACAAGTGTTGCCGTAACTGCAATTACCGGTTTTCAGCCAATTTCTACAATGACTCTGAAAGACATACACATGCACACAAATGAGCCTGATATGAGGCATCCATCAGCCATAGCAGTAGGAGGACATCGGGTTCGGCTCTCACTTGAGGATCCCCAAAATTAAAGGTACTGAATCACTAACAACTCTGAAACAGGAACACAGGTTTGAAGCCAACTCTGATCTCCCTCAGCCGGTGTGCGTAGGGTATCAATATATAATACCATAAGCACTGCAAAACCTCATTCAAGAGAGAGATTATATACGACAGGGGAGTACTACTGCTTCATATACTTTTAGATATGGTTAACCCAGCACACTTCTCAACAACAGTTCAAGAGTCAAATAGGAACAGAAAAACAAAGGACCACATTCTCAGGCTGTGCTGGAAATTTCACTTGGTTATACATACATCAGCAGCATTACTCCCAGTGCTGGGGCCGAGTCTTTCGAACACACTGGGCCGGCGGGAGGGGGCGGCGGGGTTGCTGGTGCTGCTGGTCGTGGTGCTGCTGCTGCTGCTACTGTCAGATATGGTTTTTGAATTCTCCACTGTTACTTTCCGCCTGATCTTGGACATTCTGCAGGACTGGAAATATTGCAAACAATGCTTGATGAAATGTCAATGAGCAATCATCTCTATAAACACACACACACACGCTAAGACTTAAACAAGTAGTATTTCTAAAAACCGTCGTCCAAATTTTCTCTGCCGACCCTGAATTCATTCATTCCGAATGCAAAGCTTCGGATCTGAGCATCCCAATTAGCCTACAATCGTTTTAATAGACTGAGCAGTTTTAGTTATCCTTAAGGTCACATCCAAAACATAAACAAATGCAAATAGCTTGGCCTGTTGTGGTATGTGCAGCTGCTCTGCGCTCACTACTACCGAGCATTCTCTCTTATGCTAGCTTAAGGTTAGCTAAAGTTCTTAGCCAACTCAAATACATGAATTGAATGCTTATGTTTACGTTTCTTTCATTCACACGCACGAATGTTAACTGTTCAGCCGGTCACTGGCCGACGTCAATTATTTTTGCACGCCTCGTGCTGGAAACAATAAGCGAAAGGAGCCTAATGCTAAAGTTAACGCTAGTTAATCAAAGAGCTAATGACTTCATGTTTTATCCTAGCGCGGGGCCTTCAAGACTCCTTCGGCAGCGCGCCTGCTCGAAACCTTATGCACAAAAAGCCGTCTCACCCAAGATACTGATTCGGAGTCGCATCTACTTTAGTCCGGTTAGTGGATTCAGCACTTGTAGAAAAAACAAGGCTTATTCTTTAAAATCAAAAGCAGAAACTGCCCCGTGTGCCTTCATATTGGCAGAGGGTGCGCATCATATGCCCTGCTCTTCTTCTGTGGTTGATTAAGATAGTGTTTTACTCCACCGCCATCTACCGAATATCCTCATAGCGCTTTTATGTTCCAGTGCTTCTCGTGCTTTAGCTAATAACTACGTCTCTTCCAAATCTCACTTAAAAACCGTTGTCTTTACATGACACATTTATACTCGCTTTGGTGGTAATAATATTTGGGCTTGTGATGAACTAGTATTCATGTTATTGTTTAAAAACTCGATATGTCTTTTATAGACAGTTTTAATAGGAAATTGCTTCCCACTTATGGGACAGAAAATGAGAAATAATTACGAATCAGCTGCATGAATGTGTGAATTCACAGTGCTTGTAAACGCGTAATGTACATCATCTGAATGTGTAGTTACGCAGCAGTTAACTGAATTGGGAACCTGCTGTGAAAACCTGTTTAATATATATTCAGTTATTCAGTTCCACGGAAGTGACAGTACACAATTATATCTGCTCTGTAGAGTGTACTTCCATAATCATCTTGTGTTATGTCTCAGTTTTAATTATTATAAATACCTCAGTTACTAATGTTGGTAATACCATTTTGTTTTGTAGGCTTTTCCCAGGAAATGATTATCTTCATCATTGACATACAGTGTACTGTACAGTATAATATACTGAAATGTACTGCCCTCTAGGGGTCACAAAGGGCAGCTAAAAGATTACATTAAGATTTCGCAGATTATTAACACGAGTATAATCGTTATATTTGTATCTCCAAGAATAATAACATTCAGTATTAATATTCATGTGACATAAGCATGATAATGGAGTTTCTATTGGAAATACTTTCTGCTTAAGAGCGGTACACCAATGGGCCTATCATATTGGCTCAGTAGTTAATAATGAACAGATAAAAGACACTGACACTTCTGTAACTTCAATCAGTTGATTTATTTTTACAGTTTTTATTTTGACTTTTCATAATTAATGAATTGCCACTAATAATATGCATAATATGTATTCATATGTATCTGTGTTTATATGCATACACTTAAGGAATCTCAACAAGATAAACACCAATAATATAAAATTTCTCCATTAAGCAAAATGTACTGATCTGTTAGTGATACAACAAAGTCTTTTAACAGGTTTAGTTCACACAGATTGCAGGTGCAGCTGCTTAAATGGGTTGGGAAGGACTTGTAGCAGCTTGAGTTTTCTCTATAACCTTGAGAGCAATGGTCTTCACAGCGGTCAGAGCTTCGTTGCAGGCCTGGGGAATGTGAGATGGCGGCAGGAGGAAGCCGTAACGCCCGCGGTCCTGGAGCTCAAATGTGAAGGAGTATTTGATGCCCAGTTTGTACGCCCAGTCATCAGACCCACCAGGAGCCAAATCTGGGGAACAGGCAGTGACACTCATGTAGATTCTGACTGAATCAAGTGGAGCTAAAATTAAAAACAAATCTGACTTACATATTGTCTTCGCTCCAGCACCATATTTGTATGTGTTTCTATAATATCTTCTGATTTTCTGGGCAGCTTCTTGGACCATGTCAAGCTTTTAGAAAGAGTGCATTTAGACAAACACCCAGGAAGAACAATCAGCAGTCTGTGTTTTACCTCAAGTCACAGGAACTGAAAAGTTACTGCAATAAGTGACAGCCATCATGCAGAATGGAGCTTAATGCTGAGAGCACTTGTCTCGAGTGTTTGACTGAGAGCGCCACTCACCAGCTCTTTGTGGTTCTCCGCTTCATCAAAGGTGCAGGAGTACGGGAAGAGCAGCATCTGAGAGTAGGAGTGGATAGAGAGGTAGAGCTGAACTGAGTCCTTGTGGCTGCGCAGGAAGTCGGCCACAGCCTGAGACTCTGGTTCCGATTCGGGGAACGAGCCACAGTAGATCTCAGTGCAGGGCTCATGAGAGGCCCCCTCAGCTGGAAGAAACAGGATCACTTTACTCGATAATGGCATTCTCTTTTACGTCTGATTAAATTAAATTAATGTGCAGGGCTTTAAAACAGGGGGGTGGGGCTGCATGCACGGGGCCCTTATTGTGAGAATGGGGCCCTTAGAGAATCCCTGTTTGCAAAGAGTCAGAATTTGGTGCTGAATTTTAAATGAAAAATGGCAGCTCTTAAAAGAAAACTGGTGGAAAAAAAGCAATGTGATTCATCAAATTATCAAAGATAGAGTAGCTGATGATTAATGCAAATGTTACGTGTAATATCTGTGTAAAACAGGACAACGAGTGTCTGGATTGGCCTGCAATGTGACAGGGGGACTTACTGCACCAGTTGGCATCAAAGTTTCTGTTGAGGTCTACTCCAATGCAGCCGCTGGCCTTGCTGACGGAACGATTCTTCCTCCACATCCTGTTCTGGGGCAAGTAACAGAACAGAGACATCAATCTATGAATCCAGCTGAAATTGTTTCAAGTGGGATACCAGTTTAGATTTGTGTGTTCTTACTGTTGTCCATGTGAACTCGTATCCATCGGGGTTCATAACAGGGAGGACGTAGACGTCCATGTTGTTCAGGATGTCAGTCATGTCCTGGTTTTGGTTGTAAAATGACAAAGACTGTGGGAGAGAGGAGGTCAATTTTAGTGAAAAACTACCATCAGCACAAGCAGTGGTGGGAGAAGTATTTAGATGCTTCGCTTCAGTAAATATACCAGTTCCACACTGTGGAAATATTCTACTACGAGTTTGAATAAGTTTGATTTAGTTTAAGAAGAATGATAATTTTCTCAACACATAAAGACACTCTTCAGTACATCTGGAGATACATAGTTTTCAGTGGACATGAAAACCACCACCACCATGAAGACATTTCCACCCTCTTGACGCTAGATCAAATGTACTCACATGGCGTACAAACCATAAACAGAAAGCAGGAGAGATCCACTCTCTGGCGTGGATCCCACAGTCGATCCACATCGCTTTCTTGTTCGGTCTGTCATTTAGAGACAACTGAGAGAAAAGAGAAATTAACTCGAGGGGGCTAATTGTAGACTGTAAAGATAATCAGCTCACACCAGAGCTGAAAAACAAAAAGTCTCTGAACACTTTTCAACAAAAAAAAAATAAAAAAATACACATAACGGAAAACATAATGCAGAATAATTTGTGTAGCATCATCAGTGCACCTTCAGAACGTAGAGTGGTCGCTTCTCACACGAGGAGCCAATGAGAATGACTTTGACTGTGCTAGGGTTTTCTTGTTGGGTCCTGTTTATCCAATCATAGATCTACAATAGAGACAGTTTGTTTATCCATCAAGTACAGTACTTCTATGCATTCTAGTGTCCTGTAATAAACTCTATCTGTGAAGCTGTGACCATGGAGTCTCTGGGTGCTGTGAAGCTGGAAGGTGATATGAAAAGCATACATCCCCCAGACTGTGATATTTGTCGTAGAAGGTTGCGCCGCTTCGTGGGTCGGTGGAGTCGTTCCTCGTCTGCATTTCAATCAGCTCGTTGGCATTGGCTAGCAACACCCTAAAATGAACAAAAGTCACAAAACTTCCAGCAAACCGCATGACTGATATGTTTTATGATGTATGATGTTTGTGAGGAATTCAGACAAGCAACGTACTCATGAATTATGGTGTGTTTCTGCAGCAGATCCTTGACCGTTTCTGAGCTGTTTGCAGGAACAAACAGGTGAACCTGAGTCTCTTCTTTGATGTAGTGAGGTGAGGCAGGCTGCCATAAAGCTGTCTGGGAGAAAATGTGGCATATAATGACCCACAGGAGGAAGTAAAATCAGAGGAACTCCAACACTGATTGAGAAATTTTTACCTCATACTGAGTAGACATGTTCTTCAAGATCTCCACTTGTTCTTGTGTTTTCGGAGTGATGGATAAAACTTGGTCACTTAATAAAGAGAAAACAGGACATGAGTAAAAGACATTGTCCCGCATGAAGGATGCAGACCCCACTGGGCCAATCATAAACATTACTGACAATGCCAGACCACAAAGGTGAGGTGTATAGCTGTGTTAAAATGTTGTCGCTTTTAAAAACGTATTGTTCAGGTTCTTCAGCATACATGGTGAAAGGCTATGAGTTTCAATATGTATGTCGACAGCTCCCAAGACAACAAATAAATCCATTTTCTTGAAAATGTCATCAAGTCAACTTACTGTGTTTCTGTGCACTGTCCTGTCCTCAGGAGGCTGCCCAAATTCATCAAAACAAACAAAATCAAAAGGGTCTTCATGATGTCAGGCTCCAGACTGTGACTGAAAGAGGTTTGTTGAAAACATGGGGATAGAGAAACATTATTGATTTAAACAGTGTTTATTTAAAAGTTAAACATTACTTTTTTTGAAAGACAGGGGCATAGATCAGCCATCATGGCAAAGAGGGGCAGGTTAGTGTATTGCTGGGGCTATGTATATATTTGAACCTACTTCAGTTAAAATATGTTTTATTATTTACACGTGTCTAAATTAATGAGTTAGTAGACAAGTAATTATTTATACGTTTTTCCACGTGACTTTTCAGCAATACAAGCGAGAAAAGGCACTGCAGTGATACCTCCCTATCGACAGGCGGCGCCAGATAAATAGAACTGACAACTGGAAAAGAAAGAGGAGGAAACTTGAATTGTGATGTGCTGTTCAATAACACTTGGCAAGATGTCGGGCCACGATCAGCTGGTTCACTGTTTGTGTGAATTAACAAGGTAGAAATGTTAACTATTAAACCAAGTATTTAAAAAAAAACGGATAAAATGTTAATTGTCCATTTTGACAGCGTAGTTGGCTTGTTTCACTTCACTGTGTATTAGCTGTTGCCATGTTAGTAGCTTGTTACTACCGGGAATTAACATCTCACGATATTTCAATTTAGTTAGCTAGCTTCAGTTAGGATAATTCGTTGTTTGTGATCTTTTGTATAGCACTGATTTATTAACGTTGCTGTTAAAAGCAAGCTCTTTATTAAATTACTCATGTATATAGGCGGTACTTTGATCTAATATATTCTCTTGTAAAATTTAACCAACTGATGCGCTGTGTACATGTATAACGCTAGTTAAGACGTATATTTTTGATAAGACGCAATGTCATGTGTCACAACAATTGCCCTAATGTTTGCTGTTAATTACCATTTAAAAGTATGGTCTTTTATTCTGACTAATTTGTTTTTCTCCGGCTATCTCTTGATTTTCTGTCTTTTATCTTGTGGCTTACTTGCTTTAATAAAGCCCCTCTTTTGTCTTGAGTCCCCCCCCCCCCTTTTATTTTCCAGTAAAAAGCCCTCTGTAACTTACGTTTCCATATTATGAACTTGGTTGGTAATTTGCTGTAATCTCTCTCGTGTATTTCAGGTTGCTGTGGAAGCTGCTGCTGCCCCTGGTGTTTCTGTGTGTGCTGCTGGTCGCTGTCCTGATCCTGCTGGTGCTGGCAGTGCGTCTCTGGCTTCAGAGCAGCAGGAATGCTCGGCGGGCGAGGGACGGCCGTCCCACAGTGGCTTTCTTCCACCCCTACTGTAATGCTGGAGGTGGGGGGGAGAGGGTGCTCTGGTGTGCGATCAGGGCTCTGCAGAACAGGTAAAGCTGATGAATGACTATTGATGAGATTTCTTTAGGTTTGCTGTTTGGCGCTTCATGTTTGTTCCTTTTAATTTCTGATTGGCTGCAAAAGGTGTCTGCTTTTCTGAAATCTTGCTCCAATTTAACCACCAATTTAACCCACACCTGCTCAGGTACGTGGACATCAACTTTGTGGTGTACACAGGGGACCTTGGTGTGACGGGCCAGCAGATTCTGGACGGGGCACGTCGTCGTTTCAACATCGTCCTCCCACGGCCGGTTCAGTTTGTGTTCCTGAGGCACCGGCTGCTCGTGGAGCCCGGCCTGTTTCCTCACTTCACCCTGCTGGGACAGAGCGTGGGCTCCATCTTCCTGGGATGGGAGGCACTGACGGAGTTTGTCCCGGACATTTACATCGACTCCATGGGCTACGCCTTCACTCTGCCGCTTTTCCGCTACTTGGGAGGCTGCAGTGTGGGGAGTTACGTTCACTACCCCACCATCAGCACAGATATGCTGTCTGTAGTGAGGGAGAGGAACCCCAGGTAATCGCTTTGTGTTGAGAATGCATCGTAAATGGTTTTCAAGATGTTTTTACACCAGTTTTGGATTCATAACTTAAACCTCCTGTTTGCAAATAACATAAACTGCAACTGTTTTAGGTTCAACAACCCAGACTACATCTCAAACAGTCTTTTCCTGAGTGCCTTCAAGGTGGTCTACTACTGCCTGTTTGCCCTGCTCTACGGCATGGCCGGCTCCTGCAGCGACCTCATCATGGTCAACTCCTCCTGGACTCTCGATCATATCCTGTCACTGTGGCGTGCTCCCAACCGCACCAGCGTGGTCTACCCACCGTGCGACGTTGGCGCGTTCCTGGACATCCCGCTGGAGGGGGACGGGGACAAGAAGTGTCACTCGATTGTTTCCATCGGGCAGTTCAGGCCGGAGAAGGACCACCGGCTGCAGATTCGAGCTTTCAAAAAGGTGTTAGACAGGAGGAGGGAGGGGCCTGGGGGCAGGGAGGCGCTGAAGCTGGTCCTGATCGGTGGGTGCAGGAACCAGGAAGACGAGGATAGGGTGCTCATGTTGAGGGGGCTGTGCCAGGAGCTGGATGTGGCTGACAGGGTGGAGTTTAAACTGAACGTACCCTTCGAGGAGCTGAAGAGAGAGATGGGAGAAGCCACCATCGGACTGCACACTATGTGGAACGAACATTTTGGAATAGGTAATTAATCTGTCTGAGGTTATGCTTACGATTATTTGAAGTTTTCTCTATGATGTGCATCTTCACGCTTCTTTCCTAACTCCAGGTGTTGTGGAGTGTATGGCAGCAGGTAAGGTCATTCTGGCACACAAGTCTGGCGGTCCCAAGCTGGACATCGTGGTACCTTTCGAGGGAGGCCAGACGGGCTTCCTGGCTGAGGACGAGGACGGTTACGCAGAGGCCATAGACAGGATCCTGGGGCTGCCGCCCGCCAGTCGGCTTCAGGTCAGGCGTAACGCACGCCAGTCCGTGGCTCGCTTCTCAGATCAGGAGTTTGAAGCCTGCTTCCTCGCCGCCATGGAGCCTCTGATGGGAACACTTGAGCGATGAGAAGAGGACTTATTCTCTGTGTGTGTGTGTGTGTGTGTGTGTGTGTGTGTGTGTTCTAAGGCATAGTGGATGTCTGACACTTTGAGCACCTTTACTTTCATGGTCTTAGGGCTGCATTTACACTGTGAGACTGGTGACAAAATTGGATGCACATCAGTCGCATGCTCCAACAGAGGGTCGTTGAAATTGTCAACACATGCTGACACCATTCAGAGCATAGTGTTGTTGGATTTGTCCTCAACGCAGAAAAGAGGCACATTAGAGGTACATAATACCGAATTAAAAATTAAGTATAGATAAACTAATTCTGTCTAAAATGTAAAATGTCTCATGCCTGGTTAGAGTGAATCCAACTGCAGAAATTGTGTAGTTCTGTTCGAGTTGTGTATGCAAATACTAGATTATCCTGTGATAACTGCATTTTACAGGGCACATTCTTTAAATATGGTGGTAACGGTGACTAAAGATACTCAGTGGAAACATATTTATTGTTTACAAGAGCAAGACTTCTCTTCATGTCCAATGTGAAGTATTTTTATAGTGTCGATGAATGTAATAAAGAAGTGATGGGATTAAAGGGTTGTTGTTGTAATGATGTATGATGAGTCTTTATTTATCCTCAAAGGAGAAATTCTAGAATCACTTGACCTGAAAATAAACTGAAATGCACAGTATGAGAAAAGTTACGTTCGAGAGCTTTTTGTGTACTGTTTCATGTGAGGTTGGCCTACGCTAGCAGAAAATTCCTGATGTTGAAACAAGCTGTAAAAGACAGAGAGGCCAGTGATCTGTGCGAGCCCAGAAAGAGGTTAGCAGAGCAGGGACAAAGACCAACTTGGAGACACTTTTGTCAGATTCGTCTGTTTGTTTTTGCGAGGCTTTTGGCCCCAGCGGCCCGTCATACCGTTAACCAAACAGGATTACATCGTGATCGAGGGTACGATTTCAATTTGCTTCTCGTTCTGATGGCTGATGGGGCATCAAGCAACACTTCAAGACGTCAGAGCTACACACAGACTTGATGCTGTACTCGATAATAGAACAGATTATCATTAAAAGCTGACTCTACAAACATCCTTAAAAATTACAAATCTGTACACTTTCTCCAAATTCTCTTGTATTCTCTACTGCCATAAACATATGCTACCAGAATCCTGGGCATCACTTTTAATCATTCCACCCTTGACTCAACTAATAAATCATTATATTTTTATAGATTAAACTACCCAGATTTATATATTACGTAATTAAAATGAGCTGCATTTTTGCCAGCTGCAACATTAAAGGGATGAACTCATTCAATTATTAAGTAATTATGAACTCAGTGATAAAGCATATATAGTTCTGCTTAATGGGTTTTAATACTCACAATAACAAAATGATGGTTTTTATGAGGTATATCACCAAACTGATACATGACCAAAGTGCTGGTGACTTACTGTCCTCCTGTGATAAGACCACAGTTACATAAAAACAAACAACAAAATTCAATTCTCTAAGCACAATATTGATTTAAGCTCAATAAATATGTTATATAAATGTATAACATGCCTTAGTGAACTGATTGAAACTCATCAGATATTAACAGACTATATTAGAGGGCGTGAAAGAGAATCTGATCATGTGCTCATTTCATTCAGAACATGGGGATCAATAGTGCTGAACAAAGGTTGACAGCTAGTACGTGGAGGAAGCGGGACAGACAGCAGGGGTTGTGGAGGGTAAGAGGCGGTGCTGGGACAAAAGGTGAACGTATTTAGAGGGAGCGTAGACCTGAAGCTTTCTGGTTTTGGTGCTAGTCAAAATGAAGCCGTACGTGCTGCTCTTGGCCCTGCTGCAGTCCATGGGATGCTTGGGTGAGTGGTTCTCGACGCTTATCGCCTCATACGGGGATGCAGCTAACTGTGGCTGACTTTGTACCACATGTTTGCAGGACTCCCACTGTACAACTCTGAGCTGGAGTCCATGGCAGACAGGGGTCTTGGAGCAGCTGTGGCACAGGTCAACTCCATGTATGCCGTCAGACATCTTTACCGGGTGACTCGAGGGTCTGTCACAAGGGTGAGCCTGCCTATACTTTAAGATAAATTAATTGTATCTGTATTTTTGTCTATCTGAAGACAGAACCCCCTTTTTTTTTAAATTTGTGTGAATATGACAACTATCTCATGTGTGCCAGGTTATTCCCATGGGCCTGAACACCTTTGACCTGATGATGTCATTTGACGTTAAAGAGACAGAGTGTGCGAAGGCTTCCACCAACGACCCCCGGGCGTGTGCTTTCAGACCTGGCTTCTTTGTGGTGAGACACTTTTGATGTCATCAGCGAAGAAAAATAACCCGAGCTAAAACTTGTTATGGTCCACAGTTGGGCTGTAACACACAAAAAATAATATAAAAGCAAAAAATCAGCTGAGACAACATCACCTGAAGTACTTGTACACTACTCTCAAGTAGACTTGTGTACTGACAAGAATCTGGCAGTACGATACGCATCACGACACAAGGGTTAGATTCCAGATACTAGGATATTGTAACTAAGGTGATATAATGTGATTGTATGATTTGAGGAAAACTGGCATCGTTTCAAGTGCACACTGCCAAATGCATAAAATGGTTCAAAATGATAAACATCTTACAGTGAAGGCCTGATATCGTACTACTAGGTAGGACACATGTTGACACACTGATGCGGCCCACTGTTTGCACTGGCACATATTTACTGGGACAGAATGTGTCCATCTAATCTGCCATGATGCATTGGGTCAGTGCCTTGTGATCCTAATCGAGCTGAACAGATATTTGCATTGTACTGAATATTAAAAACACCATCCTCTCCCCCATTTGCCTTCCTCCCATGCAGCCATCCTTCACCTGCTCCAGTCGGGTCCGCACGTCTGCCACCTCCGCCCAGGTGGTGTCTCTAAAATGCAGCCATGATGGGAGCTCCAGCTCAGAGTCCAGTGAGGAGGTGAGGACAACCCAAAAAAGACAAGCTATCCAATCAATTTAAGCAACTATACAGTGAGCCTTCTGAACTGTTGTGGTTCACATGACTGACGTCAAGACTTTGATTCCACAGTTGATCTCAAGAGGGAGACACCAGTTCAACATCCCACTCAACAGAGGTAAACACGTTTTATCTAGTGATGGTACAGTACAATTATTTACTGAAGTATCTTTAGACACAATGATTACTTCAAATTCACTATTTTAAAACTAAAGCTTATGATAATAGTTTTTTACATTGCCTTCCATCATTTTAACATCCAGTGCATGTAACTGACCAGAGCCCTGCTGTTTTTCAACAGAACCAGCTCCTTCTGCACCTCCTCCACCCGTCCAGCCCGGTCGCTCCCTCTTTGGCCAGACTGCAGAGGCCCGGCCCAGAGGAGACAGCTTCAGTAACTACCTGGTGTGAAAGACATTTAGGTGCTCATCAGAGGACAAACTCGAATTAAAAATTGACATTTGCACAACATGGTTTCTGGTCTCTTTTATGACATTCAGTTGGAGTTCATCATTGCAAATGGCTATAAAAACTCCCAAATGGTGTTATACATAAAAAAGCTATTTTCATAGTGTAGTACAGAATACGTCCACTAGAGGGAGTATAAGATTCACTGACCAAAAAACATTGTTCTCGTTTTAATCATTACACTCAGACTGTGACGCTCATGGCGGAGTGAAAATGTATTACCTAATGAGATCTTCCCAGCTACACCACCCAAATCATTTGAACAAATGAGGACTCTGACACAGACAAGAGAGATCTGGTTTGAACATTTATATTGTGATTTTCAGTTTAAATGCAAGAGGACACATTTACTCTATCTGCAACCATGTTTCTTCATTTCTCTTGGCCCCCCACACATGTTCACATCAGCACATCAATAACTTAACATACTGTACTGTAGTGAACATCCTGTTAAGGATATTCGATTAGAACCACTGAGTAAAGAAAAGCACACTCAACAGGGCTTGTGTGGACACAACCAATACCATCTTCATGACAAGCTGAATGGACTTGTGGATATAATGGTTCCCTCCGATGTAAACCATTTGCACGGCACACATTTCCACACTGGAGCCAATTTTAAAACCAGTCTGAATGGTGTGAAATATTAATGATATGTCATCTTGGCACACAAGGACATGTTGAGATCGAGTTCTTTGAAGGACAGCACTAGCACCCTATAAATTAAGGCATTGCTGCTAGAATTTAAAATCCTTCGTGATACGCTCTGCAGGTAGAAAATCAAGAGTGTCCCTGTGCACCAAGGGATGAAGCAGTAATGGCACCATAAAGAAAACACAGACACGCAAAAAGCTGAAAGCAACATTCAGTCTAATACCAGTTTGATTTCTGTCATTGACTATGTGATTCAATGCTCTGTACATTAACCAGACAAATGTATGTTTTCCGACTGGGTCACCTTGTGGGGATGAGTACACATCACAAGACTGAATCCGCTCTGTACATTCTACTTCCTGATTTGTCATGTGACTTAAGAAGGTAACGGAGTAGCAGCTGCGACTGTACAGACACAAACTGAAGGGATAAGGTCCGAAATCAAGCCGACGCACTGGGGAACTTGCACAGTCCACGAAGATAAACCATCACAGAGCTCCTCCTCCTTTTACACAAGTCCATCAAATAAAAAACAAAAAAACAAATTGTATTTTATTTCCAGTTGCACAGTCCAGCCTCTGCTGAACCTTTGGAAGAAATCTCCTTTCTGCTTTGACCCCTGTGCAAGACTTTGGGAATAAGGCTTCCTCCTAGTAGTGAAACAGTCTTGAAATGTTTGTTTGTTTTAGGTCTTTGAGTTTAGTTTAGTTTAGTTTTTAATTACTGAATCATTGCCTTCATATGTTGAATTCATTTTCAAATGCACCTTCCCACATACATTCCATTGTGCCCTAATGTTTTTCTCCTCTCTAGACTTTGTTGACCAGCTTTTAAAAGACAGACTCATAAAAAAAAATCCTTCCATTTATCAATCATTAAATAATTTTATATAAAAGCAAACCTAATCATCCCTGCTTCACGCAGGCCTTCTTTAACTACCTAACCACCGTTAAAATCATACATACATGCATGCACACAACGCATGTATGTATATGCAGTTTCTCTCGCTCACTCATGCACACACACCAGAACAGCTTCATGTTTTACAGCTTGTTCTTACATGAGGTCCATGCAGTACCAAAGCAGAAAGATCCTGATGCATTTTGTTTTGTTTTGATTTTTTTGTCCAGTACGTGGCACAAACTTATGGCAAAGAAGCGGATACATCATTTGGCTCAGACCTGGATCCAGTAATATTTGCACAATTCTTATTAATGTTTATTTAAATCTGCTTGGTGTACCAGATGGGTGAGGTTTACCATACCAGGCAATATAATGTCTTCCAGAGAGTTTAGACAATCGCAGAAAGTCAACTTTTCTGTGACCTCCAACTTACCTGCTCCAGTATTAACTGTCCCAGTATTGTAAACCCCACAGATCCAGAATGCCAAGCATGTCGAAAAAAAATGCACTAATTAGGAACCTTTAACTGATCATGATCTGGTTTGGGTTTTAGTATATACACAGTCATCCGTTTATCATTGTGATCCCAAGAGGACAGAAGGAATTTGCTCCCATTTCATGAATGAATGTTCATGTCCATATATTCTCTCATCTTCCATTCATCCATCTGGTTTATGTCCTGATCTCCAAGTTCAACACTCTCCAGTAAGTTTGGTGGTGTCCCCCCGTTTGGGTGGTGCGGGAGGGGGTCCTCGTCGTAGCGTTGCATAGCCTGAGATGTTTCCGGACATGTAGCTACCATTTCCGCCGTTGCTTTGCTTTCCTTGGTCCAGGAGCAGCTCAGGGGGAGGCGGAGGCAGCGCCATGTCATCCATAGTTCCTGCAGGGTCCAACTTGCCCGTGAGGCCGGCCGAGTTGAGAGAACCTTGACGACCCACCGATTTCCGCTTCAGTGTCCGGTTGAGATCTTCCAGGAAATTGGGCTGGCCTGAGTTGCCCTTTGGCGAGGTGGGTGGCGGTGGTGGTGAGAGTGGAGGGGGCTCTGGTGTAGTGTTACTACGCCGCACAAGTGTGGGTGGAGGAGTCTTTTTCAGTGAGCTCTTCCCCCATGTTGAGTTACTGACTAGGGAAACAGGTGGAGGAGGAGGGGGAGCCTGGGGCTGGGGATTGACCACGGCTACCTTTGGAGGTCCTCCGCCATGGGCATCACTACCAGGAGGTGGAGGAGGGGGGAAAAGCTCAGAGGCTGGGGGAGGAGGTGGGAAGTAAGCGCACTCAGGTGGCGGCGAGGGGAAATCACCACTGGACTGCTTTGTCTGGCTAACTTTGGCCTGGAGTGCCAGCGGCAGGTTGGCCAGGTTGAGCTTGCCTGGTTTTGGGGGAGCAGGGGGTCCAGTTGAGGGGTCCTTGGAAGGGGATCCAGTGGAGAAAGCTGTGGGACATGGGGAGGAAGGAGGGGTGCTGTTTTGGGGAGCAAACTTGCTGAGCAGGTTCCTCCTGGATTCCTCATAGGAAGCCGAGGCGTTGAACTTGATGCTGGAGTTCCTCTGTGGGGTGGGAGGAGGTTTCTTGCCTCCCCAACTTAAAGAACCAGAAGGCGAGCTCCTTGTGGGGGAACCCAGGTTACCAGGAGGGAGGGGAGGAGGAGGCGGAGTTGGGCCTGTGATAGGGGCTGGGGGGGGTGGCGGCGGTGGAGGAGGAGGGGCAGGGAAGCCAGCGTTACTATCTGGAGGAGGAGGAGGGAACTCTGGAGACTGCAGCTGTTGGCCACCCCCAGGCTGCCATTTTGGCTTGGTCTTGACTGCAGGTGGAGAGAGGGGCGCTTTGGGGCTCTCTGTGTGAGTGGCTATTTGGGATGAAGCTCCTGGAAACTGACTTGCTAGTTGTTTCACCAGGGACATAGTTGGAGGACCTCCTGTGGAGATGGGTGTTTGTTTGGACAGACTGTGCTGCTTGGGCAGTGTTGGAGGCGGATGGCTGGAGGTGTGGCCTGCTTGGAGACTAAACTGCTTTTTGAGGGGTGCAGGTGGAGGAGGGGGTGGAGGTGGTGGTGGGGTTGGTCCACTCAGGGCAGCAGGAGGTGGGGCAGGAGGGAATGGGGAGACAGGTGACACGGGTTTGGGGGCTGTGTGAGGGACAAAGCCTGGGGTGAAGGTTTTAGGCGGTGCTGGTGGCGGCGCAGGTGGAGGGGGGAACTGTGATGTCACTGGGAACTGCTGCGGAGGAGGAGGTGGTGGTGGGGGAGGTGGAGGTGGAGGAGGTGGGGGTGGTGGAGCTGGAGCAGGTGGTGGAGACTCTTCAAGGTCTCCATTTGGAGAGAGGAGGTCTCGTGGAGGGCTGGGAAACCTTTCTTTCAGTGCCTGCTTCAGTGCAGTGGGATAAACAGGCTGACTCATGGGAGCTGGTGCAGGAGGAGGTGGAGGGGGAGGAGGAGGGGGAGGAAATGCTAGTCCATTGATCTGTGAAGCAGGTGGAGGTGCTGGGGGAGGAGGAATGAAGGCAGGTGGGGCAGCTGGGCTGGGTGGTCCGAGTTTTAACACAGCCATGGCTGATCCAGGGGTTGGCATGGACGGTGGAGGGGGAGGAGGAGGGGGAGGAGGAACATTAGTCCTTGCCGCAATGTGATTCACATTGGGTTTGACCTGTGCTGCGGGCGGAGTTGGAGCAGGGGGAAGAACTTGCTGAGCTGTTGCATGGAGGTGAATGGGCAACTTGTGATTGGCACCCTGGGAAGCCTTCTGGTTCTGCAGCCGGGTGATCGTGCTGTACTTATACATGGTGGGAGCAGGTGAGTGGTGTGACACCATTTGAACCGGGGGTGGAGGAGGAGGAGGAGGAGGCGGTGGAGGTGGAGGAGGAGGTGGGGCTGGAGGAGTAAGCTGCTCCTGTTCCTGTGGTGGCATGTGGTTATAGCTGCTGCTGGCCTGTGGTGGAGACTGTGGTGTTTGCTGAGGGCACTGAGGAGGCACCTGGAGCGGAGGCTGTGGGGCCTGTTGAGGAGACTGAGGCTGGGGAGGCATGTGCTGGTGTTGTGGCTGCGTCGGTGTCTGGGGATGCACTGATTGGTGCTGAGGCTGCGGTGGGTGTTGGTGGAGCTGTGGCTGGGTGTGGTGCAGCGGCTGGGCCTGAGTCTGGGGCTGCACCTGAGGTTGGGGAGGGGGCGTTGGGGGCGTCGGGTGGTCAACTGAATGCTGGCTGTGATGACGGTGACTGTGGGAAGCATGTGGCAGGGTGGCACCTCTGGATGCCTCCATTCTCATCTGCTAGAAAGAGACAGCATGTTAGCTTAGTAAAGTCAATGACATGTCTGGCTTTTGTCTTTGAAGGAAAGCCATACCTTGGTGTTTTCCTCGATCTGGGTACCTCTCTTCCAGGCCTCGGAAAAAATGGAGCTCACCACACTCTGGGACCTGCCATGAGAAGAGCTTGTGTCCACCCCACTGTCTGAATGGCCTGAATGATTAGACTGGGATTCTGGAAGCACACATAAATGACAGAAAGACTTTGTGAGAGAAGTTTGTTTTTAATACAGTCAAAGTAAGTTATTGAATTCTAACTGGAGAGTCATATTCCTATTCCTACTATTATTTCAATACATATACTAATGCTCAGCCTGAATGAGTGAACAAACCAGGTATGCTGGCGGAACTGGAGCCTGATCGGATGCTGGAGGTAGAGAGCGAGGACCAATCGTACGCTGCCTCTGTCCTCTTCATGGCCTCCTGGTAGTTCATATACAATTGTTTCCCATACTACAAGTACACACGGTGGGAAAAAAACAACAACACAAGAACAAAAAATAGAGATTAATAAACATAATTTCACTTTACAAAGTTAGAGATTTTTTGGGGCGTTTTTTCAAACTTAAGAAAAAACAAAAAGCAGCAGAAACTCAAGTTTAAACCCACCTTGGCTATGCGAATTCCATTCACCCACTGGTGAAGGGTCCTGACATCATCACAGCACAGATACTTGATATACTGTGACTTCTTCTGGATTTGTGGATGCTGCAAAAACAAGTACATTCGCATTTTACCATCCACCAATGCCTCACATATTCACTGAAAAACAACAAAACGTTCCTTTGTCATGAAAGAATTGCATGGTATGCAAGGGATCGCAAGTCTTTCGGCTTTCAAGCAAAAAGACTACAATAAATGGCACTTATTAAGTGGCAATCAAGTCAAATTAAACAATTCTGAAGCAATTTTCAGCTGACGGAAGGCTAATTGGAGTAGATGCACTGGGATTCTTGTCTGCTCTAATAAGTCTCTGGGGACGGTAAGAATAATTTCACGTTTTCCTATTTTTTAACAAATACACATGATAGCGGAAATTCACAGTCTGTCAGTATGCATGTTAATATGCTACATACGTGGTGCCAGGAAAACATTTCCATGACATGTATCTACCCCCCCACCCCCACCCAATGGAAGATAAAGGAATAGGGCTTCACCTTCAGGGCCAGGCAGTAGTCAGTAGGAGCCTTGTATTTGCTGCGGTAGTCCTGTCCGTAATACACATTAACATGGTCCAATTGCAGGAAGCACACCAGATCTCTGGATGCCTGCAGAAAAGGAGACAGAGGATGGAGTGACGCAAAACTGACATTAGAAAGGGAAGAGTGACACTGCTGCTCTGTGCACGGTGGAAAAGTCACATGCTGCCCGTGACGGCAGAATAACTCGAGACGGCGAGACTTCCCTACAGGCACATCTAACATTTTTGGATTGATTTGATGTGAAGACACATGCGCAGAAAAAGTCTAAATGACATATTAATGGTCTGTTAGTATTATGGAGCACATGCTGTTACTCTAGATGGTCGTTAAATAAATATGATGAGAGAATCTAAGCCCATTGTAGTCCAAGTCTTGAGCATGCATGTTTTAGAGAGTAATTACACAGATCTAAACTAAATGTATAATGGCTTATTGAGCTGAACTGGCACTATGATGCACTGTAGGACTCAACCTACATGACAGCAGGTTTTAAATAAGGCAGAGAAAGTAATGCAGCCACTGAATGCTATTGTGGTGTCACTAAAGACTATAACAAGTAAAAAATGACTTGGAAGAATGATAGTGTTATAAATAGAGGACATGTGCATGACAAATAAGTTGTGTTCAAACAGAAAATACCAAAGAACAGACAAAAACCCAACCCATGTTTGTGTTCTCCGTCTTCCTTTTTGTCTCAGTACCGTGACTGGTGTGCCTAAAGATCACTGACCTTGGCTTTGCCTTTGGGTACGTAGTAGATCCCAGAAGCCCTGAGGAGGAAGTAGCGCTTCTTCCACGACTTCTTCCCATCCTCCTTCAGCCACAGGATGCCCTCGATCTCTGGCACAGACACCGAGCCGCCACAGAAACACTCCTGATAAACACACGCACACGTGCAGAAGTTGCTGTCAAAGTTTATCTATTTATTTGCGAGTCCTGATCTGTAGGATTGATAGGAAAGTTTCGATAGTCCCACCTCTAACAAGGCTTCTTTATTCCTGTCAGCCATTTCAGACGTCTCCTTCCGCCCCAACAAATAGTTCTGGAGATAATTAAGAAGAACAACGGTTTAGTAAATAGAGGACAAGAAGAGGAGGAAGTGGGGAATGGGAAGTCGGTGGCTCACCTCATCTTATGTTAAATAAATTATTCACCTTGTCTAGCTTAGAGCTTTGACCTACTTCTAGCCCTCCTACACAAACACACTCCCTTGTTCACTCTCTGGGCTGCGCAGGCACCAAGCATGCATAAACAATGTGTTTGTGTGTATAGCATATGCTTTGAGCATTTATGCACTGAATGCAAAGCGGCTACGGAGGGTACCGAGAGGACGATCAGTCCTCGTTCGCCTGCATGCGGTGTGGTCAAGTGTAAGACAGTCACCTGAGGGTTCTTGAAAAGGGCATATTTCTCGATGCGTTCGATGAACATGAGCTTGTTGTGGCTGTCCCTGGTCCAGTTTAAGAGATTCTCCACCAAGTTTTCATGATCCTCAAAAATACGCTCTAAAAGAGAGAGAGAGAGTTAAGGAGAGGGGAAGAGGGAGCAATGAAGACAAGATGCAAGATATGCACTTTTTGTGCTGACATGTGCACTTAATTTCCTTCCACCTTCTGTTTTTGGGCGGGACAGAACCTTTAAATATAAGCCTAACAATTAGCCTGAAGTCCCAAACGCATACTGTTATATATGATTATAGATAATTATAATACAGTAGGTGTTTGTCACCCACATCATTTATGCGTTGTGCATTCTACTACGTTCAACCGCCACCCAATCCAGGTGCCACCGGTGCAGACTAAAACAAACACAAAACAGAGTTTGTTTAACTCAGGTATGGCGGAAACTATCGGCAGTGCTTACCCATCTGTAGTTCATTGATGGTTTCCACAAGGGACCAGTCAGGACTGTAGCCACAGTGGGACTTATCCAGCAGGCTGTCCAGCACCTGCCTGACTGTCTGCCGCTCATCCACCATCATGGTCTTAGAGCTTTCGTCCGACATGTGGACCCTGATCACCAGCTGAGGGAGAGGAGAGGGAAGAGTCGGTTTCTTAATTAGCTTAATGCTTAAAGTTAGCACAAAAAGAGACACCAATATAATCCCTGTGGATGCACTATGTTACCTTACATGATTTTAGGAAAAGCCATAATTTGAATTGTTTCGGATGGCGACAATCCAGGAGTTTATGCAGTCTTACAGTAAACTTTTTTACTAATTTCATATCGCTTACCATTTGTATAGCTGCAGTTAAGTTTTAAATGTATCATTTTGACACAGCAATGATACCCTGCTATCACTTAGCACAACTGTAGCATGGAGCAGGAACGCCTGGGGTCAAATGGGCCATTATTGTCTCTTATCACTTACACAGGAAGATTGACCAAAGGAACAACACTCAGAAGTTCATGTAATTCCATAAAGGCCTCTGGGGTACAATTTTTGCACACCAATTTGCAATAAACTAATTTTATGTGAACATATTTCCAGGCACAGTGTTTTTATAGCAGATCAAGCCACATGATCTAGTTGGAGGTAAACAGCCTGCATGTGCTGAGAGGGTGAAATGTGATCATTTAAGGCTTGTGTCAAATACTTTACTTTACACTATTCATGGGGTCACTACAGTCACAATGTCGCACATACAGACACTGCACGCTAAAATCCAATAATCTGGGAGTTTTACATCCATAAGCAACCAGAAGTTCCCCCTCCCCACTATAATAGGTTAGCTTAAACTAATCTGGATGAGAAAAGCACACACGTGCCAAATACAGCCTCACACAATCGCAGCCCACATAAGACTTGTCCTGGTGTGAAACCAAATAAAACCCTCAATTCCTTGACCTCCTGTTTGTCGCGTCCTACTGGGACCCGACATCCAATCAGCGTGCGGGTACAGTGGACTGAACAGAGACTTGGGCCAATGAGAAAGTTGGGAGAGCTGTGAGACCGACATGGGGAGTCTGACCTACATTTCTCACAGGAGAGACCCCTCAAACCCCCCTTGACTGGCGGAAGAGAAAGTTAAATCACACTAAAAATCACACTTCTTCAGCCACACACATTTCGGAACCTTCTAAACTGTTGTTATTGTTATTTAAACTGGCGTCAACGTCCACAAAGGTAGTAAACTGTGAGTCATAGCTGGCTGCTGACAACCACAGAACTAACAATTTAGCACTTTACAGCATTCTGCTATGCCTAGCTGAGGTTTGTTTTATGTGCAGGCTGCATCGGCACACTTTATCTTGACAAATTGTATTCCCTTGCTTGACTGAAGTCTATCTCTGTTCGTAGAAACACTACTGGGTCTCAACTATTCATTGAATCTAAAAGGCCACCATTCTGTTGCTCTCAGACAGTTCATTCATTGGCGGAAACACTCGTAAAAAAAAAAAAAAGGCCTGTCTGTGGAATCCCATGCCGTCCTCCCAATGGAGACATGACATGGCTTTCAATGGAGCAAGTCGCCCCAGTTGTTCGGCAAAAATCAGCCCTCTTTCAGTTGGGATGGGGTAAATAAGCTGTTTTGTGTGGAATGTGTCTGCATTGTCTCACAGCGCTCTGCTTCTGAAGCTGCTTTCTTGATTTCTTCCTCCCTCCCCAGCAGATACACACATAATCAAACACTGCAATGACCTATTTTCTGTGCGCTTCAGCGCCTCGCTGTGAATGAAGTTCACAAAGAAATGCAGCAAGCATGACGAGACAGCGATTATTATGAGTCAGAATGGTCTTTTGAACGAGAAACTGAGTCAGTGAGTGAGCAAGCGAGTGAGTGGTCCTACCTTTTTGACCTGCGCCTCTTTGATTTTTTCCAGGGCAACTCGGATCCTCTCTGCCTTCAATTTGGCAGCTTGCTCCTCCTTAATTGACACACAGGAGAATGTCAATAGAGTTTTCATTTACATAATAACAAAACCAAAAGATTTTTGATTTCATAGCCTTGCCTCATCCTATTCGCCCATGTCTTTCATTATTCTCTGGCAGGAATAAGACATCATGCACACACACGACTTCATTAAATAATCAGCAGCCTTCGAAACCATTTAAACGCAGAAGCCTTGGGCACGATGGCGCATTGTGTCATGTGCAAAACCAAATCCAATTCTTCCATTCTTTGGGTTGCTTACCTGCCCCCTCCAACAAGACGCCATCACCTCCATTCCGCGGGTTGGGCACACTTCCACGTGCGTTAAGTGGGTGTGTTTTCTGATAAGTGTGCGAATATTTGATCAAAAGCAAATAAAAACCGTGATGCTAAACCGCTGCTATTGCGACATCGCTCCGGTGCTGCCTCAAATATGGCGCACCATTTGCCATCTATGGTTCCATACTGGGTTCGTATGGAGCTGCAGCCACTTCCTTTGATCTTGCTGTAAAGCAGAATGAAAACAATAGTAGAAGATCCCCGAAGGGCGAGAGGCTGCGGATGAGTGTAGGATCAGTTCAGAAAGCCTCTATGTCCTCCACCCAAAGACGCACTGATCTCCTGCAAAGATCATAGCCAGATCTCAAGGGCAAAAACGGAAGAAAAATCCAGATCTGTCCATAATTAAAGACAAAAATCACTTTTTCTCTTTTGCCTTTGCAAGATTGAGCAAACGATAAATAAATAAAACAATTTCTGCTTTCCGCCTTTCACAGTAAGCGTACAAAAAAGCAGATGAGCTAGCTGAGAGTGAGCCGCTTGTGACAGCGCAGGTTCACGGACCTGCAGACATGTGTACCCGCGATGAACACAACTTGACTAAAACCACAAGTGAGACAGTAGCGGAGGACGCCCCTCCCCCTTTTACCCTCCCACCCTCTCTCCTCTCCATCACTCTCTCCCCTTCTCTCTCTATATACATCAGATGCAAGAGGTTCAGAGCGTGCCCAATTGATGGAGCATAATCCCCACAAAAATAGTAGAATGAGGGGTCAGCCAACCAGCGTGCCTTTGTTGCAAAACCCTTCTACCCTTCAGCCAATCAGGATGAGGTGGAGGGCGGGGGGTGTGACCGACGATGGCCCCCTGAACTAAACTACAGTGACAAGGATGGAGAGTGGAAATTGGGTGAATGAAAAGCTGAGTTGCTGAAAATTTAAAGTCGTGTGTGTGTGTGTGCCTCTATACACAAGCATGTGTGTTAAAGTATTAACAAACTGCTCCCCCAAGCCTCTTATCTCAAGAACCCCGTCTGCCCCCACCCCACTCCATGACCCAGACTACCTTTTCCACATGACCACCTCCAAGGCACATGCACATTAAAGCAATAAAACCAACACTCTGTTTGGCCAACACATAGTGGCAGGCTCTTAGCCAGCCGAGTGAGAGTGTGTGACACAGCAAGGGGTCGGGAGTGGGGAGGGGTTAGCTTACAGTCCAGAGTCAATCTGAGTCACACTGTAGGCTTATCCTGGTAATTGTCGGCGTAGCCCCTCCACATCTCCCCTCTCCCCTGCATTATTTCCTTGGCACATGAGCCTGCTTTTTATTAAATATTTCCACCGGCGTCCTTCCCTTCCACGTCCACACTCAGCCACACCAGACCAGTGAGCCAGTTTTAAAAGGCTCTTCTGCCTAGCCGGGAAATAAAAAAAAAAAAAATCTTGGCACCCTCTCCCTTTGATGTCTTTCTCGCTCTGGTCTCTTGTTCCCAAACATCCCACTCTCATTCAGTATTCTGATTTGCGAGCGAGGAGAAGGAGAGAATTTATGAGTCTGGGGCGATGGCAGCTCTCTCTCATTCTCTGGTGAAAAGTGTAACACTAACGCACAAACTCCCTCACAGGTTGTATGCCGCGGGCAGTCTATCCTCTCCTCCTTTTTAAAACCGCTCGAACACTCTCTGCATACGCGGACGAACTGAGAGTTGATACACTAGAAACCCGATAGCCTTGAACAGTGAATTCATTCCATTGTTTTGTTACGCAAAGAGAAAAAAAAGTAAGAAACTGCTCCTCCAAGATTTTGGCTATGAAATATGAGGGCAGATGAATTGTGTGGATTACTGGGAAAGTCAGCCAGCTTCTCTGAAGGCATCCATTCTAGTCAAATAAATAGAGATAACGGAGAGGGTTTTGGATACAAATCTGCCATTCAATCTCATACTGTCTAAGATTAGTATCATTTGTGCTTTTGTTTAGAAAGCGCTCCTGGGTTTTTAAGTCTTGATAGGAAGTAAGTAACTGGCATGAGTCATGTACAGCTGTGGACCCTGAACCAACAGGTTACGGTGAGTGTTATTATTACGTTATTATATTTGATTAAAAATCCTCACGTTGGAGAAGCAGCAGCCGCAGAATGCTCACAGTTTTTGATCAATAAATGACTAAAACCATTCATCAATAACCAGTATTGTTGCACATTAACTTCTCGTTGACTAGCCAATCGATTTAAGCAACTACTCGTTGCAGCTCTAACATCATTTAACAAACAGCTGCTGCTCCCCCTCACAGGTTTTCCTTCCTTAATGAAGGCGGAGAACAAATCAAAAGCCAACCGCATGGAGAAAGACATGGAATAAATGAAAATGGAGACCACCTGGCAGTGAAGGATAAAGTAGGATACACCAATCAATCTATAAGCATTGTGGAGGCTGTATGAAAAACGATGCAAAGAGAAAAATCCATTCTGATACTCTCATCCTGCCAGATATTTGAAAATCTGATTAGCACTACTTCTGATCTGGTCTTGTAATTCATGTTTTGGCCTGGCCAATTTCAAGTGGTCCTCCAGTTAAGAAAAAGGGAGTGAATGACAAGACTGATGTCCTCGTCAACTGTGATGAACTGCTAAGTCTTGTCTTTTCAGAAGCATGGATTTTTCCCACACACACGTGCAAAGCAGGAGAGGTAGCGGCAGTGTGGGCACGTTAAAGTGAAGACCAGTGAAAGCGTGTGTATGAGAAAGTCACCTTGGTCAGGAGGTGAGAAGGCTTTCCAGCTATGCTTTTCAGAATGAGCGAGGTTTCTCGGTCCAGATAGGAGTGCTTGGGGTCAGGAGAGAGACAGAGAAAAAAAGGAGAGCAGAGAAACAGACAAAATACAGAAAAGTCAGTGCCAGATGATTCTCAGGCGGCTTATTAATCGCAGGTGTTTTGATCTTTTTGTGTAAAAGAAGCATGGAAGAAAAGGTTCTGTAAGTAGCTGAAGCTGTGGGTGAAGAAGCAACGATTGTGAGGAAGTACAGAGCAAATATGACTGCAATACTCTATAATGACTAGTCTACAGCTACTTTCACAAACATACACACAATCCCGCTTTCACACCAAACACACTGTTATGCTTATGGTTACATATGCATGCATTACCCACAAAAGCAAAGGCTGCACATTACGGCTAAAGTGTCAATTCTGATATTCCACTGATTAAAATTTAATAAAAATTCTGTTGCAGTTATTATTGATCTCTCACATCAGCATTAAACTGAAACTGAAGTCAAAAGAACTGTTTCATTGGTATGAGAACATTTCAGTGCACCATTAGCCTGCAGCCTTGGCAAAAACGCATGCGGGCACACATGCAATCTCACACGCTTTGCACTTACAGTGGCCTGATCCGTTTCACCCTCTCGTGAGGTGAAGTCAAGCTGCCGCCTGGGCCGTCGCAGTGTGACATGCTGAGGGCGGGGAAATCAGGAGGTGCGTGTGGATAGAGACCACAGATACAGCAAAGGATGCAAACACAGATAACATGATCACATGCAAGGGGGGGGGAGGCAGGGAACATGCAAGATATTGGTGTTGAGGTGAAAACATTTTCCTTCTGAACTGAGGTCTCACTGTCATGGTCATCTCCTCTATTCTCTTGCCTTCGCCCTCTCCTAACAGTCGCCTAAACTCAAGTGTGTTTATGTCGACTAAATTAGGTCAGATTTTTGTTTTTTAAACAGGTTAAAGTCCTCTCAAACGTGCCTTTGAGGCCTTTTAGGGTTTTTTGTTAAGAGAGTGAAAATGTATGTTGATTGAACAAAGGAATTCAGAAAGGGTAGACGTTAACAGTTAGGAACCTCACAGGAAATTATATTCATTAACACACCATCCGATGCACAATGCACGAGCCGTATTGCGCATCCACATTCTCAGTTCACTTCAGGCATGCTGTTTCTTTGAAACATCATGCTGTGTGGTTAAACATGCAGGACCAGAGCCAGACTGAGGCCAATTCAGGGTAGATTTCTTGTTAGAAATATTCTTGTGCTCTAATTAAAATAAAATCTGAACTGAAGTGATTCACACGCATTTCACTTACCATTACATGTGGAAATGTACACACAGTGTCACGCACTGCTGCTCTCACACGCACACTTTCTCATTAGCTGCTATGACTACCTCTTGGACATCTTTGGTGTGTGTTGCTGTGTGTATTTCAGTGTCAGTCATACCTCTGTGCTGGTCTGGTTTGGTCCCTGCGTGCCCGAGCTGCTCTGGCCATCCACCTCTCCGCCAGTCCCCACTTTATCAATGTCGAGGGAGTCCATGCTGGATGCTGAGGCACATGCTGAGTTTACGCTAGACCGCTGGGACGGAGCTTCTTGTTCGCTGACCGCCCCGACCGAGCCCGTCCTCCGGTGCTGTCCACCGCCAGACGACCCCGATGAGGGCCGCCGGAGTGTTGTGGAGGAGAGAGAAGCTGAGGAGGAGGCGGAAGAAGACGAAGAGGTCTGACGTGCCGCTTCATCCATGCTGAGAGAGGCCTTCTCCAGCTGAGAGGTGATGTCAGCCAGGGAGATGTTGGAGGCTGCTGGGCGGGTGGTGCTGCTGCTGCAGCTGCCACCACGTACTGTGTTGGCTGGGGATGCCCGGGTACTGCTACTGGCGCTTCCTGTTGGGCAGTTTGAAGTTTAAACACAGCTTAAATGAAACAAGAAATTATTTGTAATTAGCACACTTCATTTTAAATGACATGCGATCCATAGATGATGCGACCCACACCCACATCTGCATCTGTAATTTTATCCCACGTGTGTTGGTTTTGTATTTAGTAAAAAGGACAAACACGTTAGGAGGATTTTCTCCACCCCATCAGCCTTTATTCCACCCTTGTCACAACATGAAAAGCCAGTGACATCTTCCTGGTTTATATCATACATTGTCAAATTTAAAATACAACACGAAGCACCATTGTAAATGCACATTTTTCAGTACCTCCGCTGCTTCCCCCTCCTCCACTGGTGCCTGTATGCTTGGTGCTGGCACTACGGCCCCCCAGGGTCCGCTGCTGGCCTTTGTTTTGCCCACGAGAAGTGGAGTTTGGTTTGGAAATGGTACTGAGCTCCTGCTCAATGGAGCAGAGGTCGGCCATCAGGGCATCCAGATCCACTGTGTCACCCTGGTTCAATGCCTCTGCAGGGAAGAGAAGATAAGGAGGAGGAGGAGAGTGGGGCATTACTAAATTTTATTTGTCTGATCTTCTTTTTTTTGGATCTGTGCTGTTATTACACTGATCTGGATTCTGCTGATGAGCTGAGTGAGGTCTCACCATTTATGTTGTACATTGAGAAGCGGTATGAGAAATTGGCCATGTTTGTCTCCTGTCTGAGAGGAGGCTTCTGCAGTGCTTTTTGGGGCCTGCCGTCATCCAGACTCTACAGAACACACACAAGCAAGACATGAGGTGCACATATGCAAACCCCCCCCGACAAATTCAATCTGACATTACAGTCAAAGTAGAACATCTAAGCAACTATGTCTGCCTGCCAGAATCCTCTGTCACACAGTCACACACACACACACACACACACACACACACATACACTAGTGCAGGCCTGCACAAACACACAATATAAAGTGGTGGTGGGAGGGGAGTTGCTAGGATACAGTATAGGGAGACAGGATTAGCAGTGTTAAGGTTGCTATGGATACAGCCCCTTCCTCTCTGTCCGCTCCTTAACCTGTGTGAATGTCTGCATCTGTGTGTAACCAACTGAACCCTCAGTGTGTGTGTGTGCGTGCCAACCTGTGTGAGTTTGTCCAGCTCTCCCAGCCAGGCTCCAAACATCTTGTCCAGGTCCTGGTCCTCTTTGTCACTGTCCTCCTCTGCACCATGGTCCAACTCATCATCTGATACCTGCTCCATCTGCACACACACATAGAAATAAAGGAAAGCAATTGAAAAATTGGCAGAGGGTTCCACACGTGTACACAAACTGACATGCTAACAAATCACACTGGCATAGAAGGAATGAAGAAAAAAAAAAAATCAGCTCAGCTCATGCCAACCTCACTGCCTGTTACCATGACAACTGTTCACGGACCCTTAGCAGACACCCTGTACGGTCTAATCGGCCTAGTGCCCTGTAGCGTCTTGTGTGCTTGCTCGCCGCTGACACACCCAAAGCCTCTACTTTCAGCTGAAGATCCGAAACAAGCGGATGCTGATGGAAGGCAGGAGGAGCGCAACACCAATCAATATCACCTAAACTGACGTACTGCTTTTGGGATCTATTAGCCTGCAGTGAATCACTGCACCAGTGGCGAACCCGTGGAGAAGACGTCAATCAAACCAGAATGAACAACACTAGCAGGCAGTATTGATGGCTTTCTGGCCCAGTGTGAGTGAAATAAGGTACAGTGAGGCAGTTGTGAGAGCCCAGCTGTGTTCTGTCAAAGGTGATGACACAGCTCCCCCTACTGGACACAAAGGAAAGTGGCAACAACTGCAACATGCAACAACTCAGTTCCAGCAACTCATAATCAAGTAATGCAACAAAACAGGACATAATTCTCATCTATTTTTTTTTACAGATATATATGAAATGATTAGGAATGACACCAGATATTCTGATGTCAAGGCACTGTGGATATAATTCTGTCTCTCTAAATACAACTAACAATAGTCAACTACCAAGATTCAAGAGTCTTTATTGTCATTATGCAAGCATAACGAAATTTTGTGCAGATTCTCAGCTTCAAAACACACTTATAAATAGGAAAATAAAAAATTGCACACCTTAGAAGAAAATATAAAAATATAAAATACAAAGTACAAAATGCAGAATACAGAGTGAGGTAGATAAAACAAAGTGCACTAGTGCCAGACTATGTGTATGAGTGTTTCACTGTAGGGGGGTTATTGCTTTAACAGCTCTGGGGAAGAAGCTGTCCCTGAGTCTGTTGGTGCTGGTTTTAATGTTCCTGTACCGCTTTCCTGATGGAAGCGGTACAAACAGTTTGTTGCCCGGGTGGGTGGGGTCTGTGGCAATGCGTCTTGCCTTCTTCTGGACTCGGGCAGTGTAAACTGAGTCCAGATCTGGTAGACTGCAGCCCACAATCCCCTGTGCTGTCCTCACCACCCGGGCTAAATCTTTCCTCTTTAGACCATACAAGACAAAGCACTAAATCAAAAAAAAAAATCAAGGAGACAGAATACAACAGACTTTGTTACAGAGAAAAGCTTGCTCTATTATAGTGTGTGACAATATGTAGATTGAATGTGTGCTCTGATCATTTCTTTTTCCTTCACAGAACTTCTGGTTCAGCCAAATTGTTTAGACAACCTGATACTGCACAGCTGAGCACATGAGTAAAGACCCATGAATGTCAGCGTTCATCGACGAACAACGTTGTCTAATCTGGTGATACGACTGTCAGTTGGAAGGAGCGCATGTTCAAGCGCAGGAGGACTCACATCTGAGATACCTGGACTGATGCACACATACACGCAAACTTGCTTAAAGCATCTCATACGCAGGGCAAAATATAACAGCAGAGTAAACAATGAAAAATGAACAAACTAAATCAATCAGTACAACTTTAAGGTACTCTTTGCCTTGAGATTTTCTCTGTCTTGGTATAGTCCAGCGCACCCCAGGACTACAGTCAGATGGAATATTCCCCTGTAATCCCATTGATGTATTCAGGGATTGTCATTCCCTCCTGTTAACCATGCTGTATGGTGTCAGTCACTAGTGGGGCCTGTACCAAGGCAGGATTAATCCCTCTGATGACCCCTGTTCTTTTGAAGCAGCAAAATGTGCATGTGTGGTTTTGTGTGTCTATGCCTTTGTGGTTACACGCAATACCTGAGAGCACTCTGAAAATTATGCTTTGTTGATAAAAGCAGCTAATAAAATATGCGGTAGTTGAAAGGCAATAAAACAGACCGTGTTCAGCAAAGCCAACAGGAACATGATAGTAACACCACTGAAAATCGGTCAGCTGAAGAAAAAGACACACACACACACACACACACACAGCAGCTGAGGGGCGCTTGTTTCACATCAGAAGCGGTCACATTCCAGCGTGTATGTTCCGCTGCTTAAAGTCACTGTATGCAGTGCATGTACAAAATATGCTCCTCCAGTCTCCCATCCCAGGCTTTATGTCTCCACAACTGCTATTACAAGCTAGAGCTGCTACTGGAGTGTGTGTGTTTGCATGTCCATTACAATGCTGGTGATGGATAGTTTCCTGTTCCTATTTTTCAAGAGGAACATGGACTTGTCATCTTGTCAAAAAAAGATGGAGACTAAGTATGTAAACAAAAACAAGTCAACCAAATGTCTGTGTGTGTGTGTGTGTGTGTGTGTGTGTCTGTGAAACGATATCCATACACATATGAACAAGTGTGGGAGTCAGAGCAGGAAATGGCCAGGATGTGCAGAATTCCTAATTTCCCTCATGGCCTGTTTCTTGGCAGGAAAACTCCAGCTGTCCTCTGGTATATCCGTGCCACTTGTTGAAGACCAGGAGGGAAACTTGTGGGTGGGTGGGAGGGAGACCCTTAATGGAGGACCCAGTGGTTTGCCAGGAAGAAAAAAAAAGTTTTCCATCATTTAAATGACATGGTGCCATACTAACACCAAAGAATCATTTGTCTATTTTGCTATCCTCAAACCGTGGCTCCATATGGGGCCCTTTGGTCACAGATATATCCATTAGGAGGTTCCCCAGCGTGAAAAAGGTTGCGTGACCTTGCTGTAGGGCATGACATCATGGCTGGCTGGAGGCAGACAGGGAGAGGAAATGGCTAAAATCAAATGAGCTTGCATTGTGTTTGCCAAAGCTCTCTGAGGTGCATCCATATGTAAATACACAACGAGTCCAACAGTGTGACAGCTGTTTAAATTGCAAAAAGGCCGCTGCACTTTACTAAAGTTAAACACACACACATTTACAGGTACATGCACACAGAAATGGACATGTGCTACAGGTACATGTGCAGTCTAGTAGCAAAAAGAATTAAAATGAAAACAGAACAAAAAAAGAGAGTAAAAGTGACGCACACACATAAAACAGCACTTTGAAAATAGCTCTGGTGCTGTCATTCTGATGGAATCATAGCCTCAAAGGCAGATGATGCTGCAGGTTTAAGTGAATTACCACCTGATGCCCTGCTTTTAAGCTTATGGAGCATGACCTGAGAGAGACATGGGGATGGGAGGAAGCTCTGTGTGTGTGTGTGTGTGTGTGTGTGTGTGCGTGTGTGTACTCCTACAGGCATCATCGCAAAACCAAACAACAACCTTGGCCTTTTCCCCTCCTGGTACTACGCCGTCTCTTTCTCTTGTCTGAGCATGATTGACGCTCATCGGGCCCCCGTGATTCTGGCTGGCACAGAGGTCTGAGGTGAAACATTAAAAAGGTCAAAGGTCTTCCCAGCGGAGCGTCTTGCTCTGCAGCCTTTTTCTTCCTCCGTGTAAAAACACTCGCAGCTCCTGCTGATGATGCAGCGCCGGCAAAGGGAGACGGCGAGTGAGGGGATGATGAAAAAGTGTGTTCTGGGAAAACGAATCTCTGCAAATCGAAAGCACAGCAAGCTTCCGGTACTGAGAAAGATGAAGGGCTGGAGGAGACGGAGGAGGAGGAGGAGGAGGACATATCTATCTTTAGACTAAGTCGTTTGTATCAGGGAATGTCAAGAGGAGAAAGAGAGAGGAGAGTGGAAAGGAGAGCGATATGAAGACAAGATGTTAAGTTTCTGTATAAAGAGGAGAAAGGTGTCTAGAATAGTTCTCTGTAGTTTCTACTAGTAACTGAGACAACTGCTGTGCTGTTGAATATTAACAAAAACTAGGTTATAGTGTTCAGACTGGCCAGCCTACAGGAAGAGTAACTTCACAAGAAAACACAACCATGTTGGTTTAAAAAGTGAACGTGCTGACTTCTTGTCACACGTTAGGTCTCACATTTGTAGCCATCTGAGTGCTACTTTCATACCAAATGCAAAAAACAAATGTAGCCACTCTTTAATAATCAATGCCTTTGTCGAGGGCAACAGGCCACCGTGTTCCCAACACGTCTGTGGGTTGAGAGGAAACGGGAGCGCCCAACAGATTATACATACTGAGGAAAGAGAGACAGACATACAAATATTTGGGTGTGATGGAAAGATAAAGAACGGAGTGCGACATGCGATCACAGGCCAGATTAAGTCTCCATGGCTCACTCCTTAATTCAGTTTACACGATGGGAACAGAGCTCTGTTGTTCATTTGGTTCACATTAAGATGAATTTGGGATGGATGACCTCAACTTTGACCATTCACTACATGAGCTAGATGAGTGTTTTTGTGTAGTTTAGGCCCTGGTAAGCACTGTAGCTCACTTACTTTCTAGTGGATTCAACTCGAGTGCATCACTTACTGCATTAGGTATTTAAACCCAGTGAAGGCCTATGAGACACTGGTAATGCTTGGAAAGGCCCACATTTATATCCCCTATAGTTCATATGAGAGTTAAAATCATATTACTACATAAAATAAACAAACCAGCTAATTGAAGCCACACAAGGGAAAGAAAAACAGGCCCCAACTGGGATGCCAAAGCCATCCAGTGACTGTTTCAACACCACCTGGTCCGATCTCAGCCAACATTCAAATGACAAATTGCTGTTACCATTTGAGCTACAAATAAAACCTTTTCATATTTCAGTCACACAGGAAATAGGAGGACTGGGATGTGGAATATGACCTTAGCTGTGTAAACACTACTGTGGCCAGATGCTCCTGCTGCGATGAAGACTGACTGGATGTTTCCATCAAGCATTTTGAATCAGACTATTTTGGACCAAATACGCCACATTGTGTGTGTGTGTGTGTTAATGTAGGACTGTGCAGGTTAATGAAAGTTGGCACTGGTCCGCTGGCTCTCATCATCTCCACCTTGGGGAAAAAAACTCCACTGAATTATGTGCAAACTTCCAAAGCCACCTTGTCCTGGAAGCTATTTTCTTTTTACTCTCAAATTATCGTCACAAAAATAACTCGCAAAAAATGTCTGACACCTCTTTTCTAAAAATATTCTCCACAAATCATATCAATCCCGTCAAAGTAAACCAAAATTGAGACGGGAAAGGACTGGAAAACAGCGTGGCGCTGACGGAAACTCGGTGAACTCTTGTGAGGCATGCATACAGCGCCGTGGTGCAACTGTAGAGTGAGAATTCTTGAGATTTTAGTGGGATACAAACACTCCTACGGACGTGAGTCTCTGGAGTCAGATGCAGAAGCTCAAACACACTCTGCAGCTAATTTGAAACCTGTTAATGAGTTGAAGTAAATAATGCATGAATGTTTTACATAACATTCTAACATATAGTAAACTTTCAGCTTAGTTTTCACCCAAGCTTTCACATCAGAATGAGAATTCCTTTATTTATTCCCAAGGGGAATTTCTTTTTTCATACTGACATTGAACTTGCAATTTCCCGACCAAGAAAGGAAATGGAAATAAAATAAGATATAAACTAAAATAAAATATAAAACATCAGATATTTACATGTGTCTATACTTTTATACATTTCCGGGGAAAAAGTATGTGTGTCCATTACAGTGCGGACAGAGTTTAACCTGAAATAAAAAATAACTTTCTCATACTTCATGCTTGATGTTTCCATATGTGGGAGGTATATGACCGATACTCAACCCACCATCTGCTGTGCTTTCAAATACCTAAAATGCATACATTTCACCCCTTCTGTCCTCCTGACCTCCTTCCCTTCTCATGTCGACTGATCACCCGGTGCAAAATGAGCCTCCGGACTGACAGACCATGAATCACCTCTTACACATACATGTGTCTGGTTGTCTCCATAGTCTGCACACCCCGTAAAATCAAGCCATAAAACAAACACTGAAATGACAAAGCGTCGAGATATCGTAATGACGTCCTGTGTCATAGCAAAGCTGTTTACACTCTGGAGCGCGTTTTGTGATCTGATGCACGGCTAGACAGTCAAAAGGAGGCGTGTGTCACGACTGAACAAAAGCTTTATTGCTCTTCTCAAATTAATGGTTTTGCTGCCTTTGACACATAAAACTGATACAACCTCATTGTAAATGTGCAAGCATGTAATAAAGGTTATTTCCAGGCCCATCTTTGTAGTTATTTCCTCATTTCCTCTCCTGTCCCTTCTTTCTCCTCTTAATGTGCCCTTTTCCCTATTTGACACCCTTTATGTTTAGATCTTAAACCAGATGGGGAGCAAAGGAGACCAGAAACCAGCATCACTGTGTCAAATAGACATATGTGCAAGTTAAAAGTAGAAAGAGGAAACCGGCTAAAAGCTGGGGCTCGCAATGCCAGTGAAAGAGCTCTTTGATGAAGGGAGCGGCTGGTAGGCCGCCGGCCAAAGTCTGACTGGGCGTGGCTGGCCTGTCCACCTCAGCTGACCTGCAGTGGCCACAGATGTCTGACACAAAAAAATAAACAAAAAAATAAAAAATGACATCATACTGTGAGTGTAAGCCTCCTCCATGATTGAGAAATGTAGGATGCAGCCTTAAAAGTTAAAGAAGCAAACTTGTGACAAGTAGATCAATGCTACCAATCTCAGTGATTGCAAAAACTTCTGGGGCAGAGGTGGCCTAATGATTAGCCGGAAGGTTGTCAGTTCAATTCCCTGAAGCGGCAGCATAAAGTTCCTTGATTATACCAATGGTGTTGCAGCCTTTTCTGCTTTTAAACTCAAGCGCAGGTGAAATACACACCGGGAAACAACAAAATGGGTCCACAAGTGCAATAAGTAAATAACATTTTTAGGGTGGGGTTTTGCACTTAAACCACAAGTTTTCCCTCTGCATTTACTCGAAATGATAGAAGACGACTAAGCAGAAGTATTTAATTTTTTTTTTTGTGAATGTGTGTACTTTTCTCCAAGAGGGTTCACATGTAACATTTAATTTTCTTTGCAGCAAGAAGAAGCAATGACTACAATCAAGTTCAAGTAAATGTCAAATTGCAGTTGATTGGTCCCCAAATGCTGTAATTTAAATAGTTTTCTTGTGAAAAGGCAGAACAAAGTTGTTGCTCTGTATGTTGCCCAAGGAGCATACATAAAAACCCCTTCAACAGATTAATAAGCACTGCTGAACGTGAAAAAAAAAAGAAGCTACAGGAGATCTATACAATCAGCATTCTTGAGTTATGGCTAAAAACATGTTTTGGTGACCAGAATCAGTTCATCTTTGAGTAAAAATAAATTCCCTCGGGATGTAGAGAAAGAAAAGCCGAAAACATAATGCAGAGGCACAAAGAAAACTTGACACAAGTTGCATAAAAAAAGAAAGAGCATTCAGGAGGAAGAAAGATAAAATGGGCACCAGGCCAACGAGGAGGCGAGGGAGTGATGCAGGGAATGATGGATAGGTACAATAATGGAGGGAAGGAGGGAGGGAGCCAGATATTAGGTTGTGAATAAAGCCTGATGGCCAAAACAACGGCTCAGGTGTCATTAGTCAAGCACGACGACAGCCTGCAAGCAGAAGAGGAACTCGCACACAAACACATACAAGCTCAGTCAAGCACAGCGTGACACAGAGATCCACTCTGGCCTACTCAGCCAATTAGGAAGGAGGTGAAGGGAAAGGACTGGGGCACAGAGAGACAGAGGAGAACGATGAGGAGGATGTCAGAGGCGGACAGATGGAAAGGGAGGAAACGCAGAGGGGGGGGGGGGGGGGGGCGGCGAGAAAACTGAGACGAGGGAAGAGAGGGAGAGCAAAAACTGCACGGTCACACCGGTGGGCGGTAGGTGTGAGGACTTGACGGCTCAGCAGCATCATAGCGAGCCAAACTTCAGCTGCCCCGCATCTAGTCGAAACGCCGTTGCCATGGTAACACACATGCACGTCTCCACGTCATCGCTGACACGCGGATATCAAAACGCTTCGGCATGAGCTCTTCAGTAACATATTGACGTTTCCACATCCCTGTCCATCTGCACATTACTATAATCACAGAGCATTCAGTCTCATTGGATTTCCATAACTTCCCAATATTTTTCCCAATATCTGTGCTTGCTAAAATGGCTGACTACATGATAAATGCAGGCTACAAATCAAGCAGCACAGAAGCAGGCAAGTCTCTGCTCTTGTCTTATTAGTCTCTCTCTCTCTCTGTCTCTGGCTGTGACCCTCTTGCACTCTCTCGCACATAAAACAGGCTGAGGATGTGCCTACTTCGCAGCTTCCCTGCAGGGCAGCAGTCCAAATGTGAAATCAATAGTCTTGTCCCTGCCCTAAGGAGGGGACAAGCACAGATATATATATATATATATATATATATATATATAAAAATATAAAACACACACATACACACATACATATAGGGGCTCAGGTGGTCTGCTGCAGTGCTCTCTCACACAAACACACCCATAGTTTTAAACATGATGCAGCACTGCAGCAGCAGACAGAGGCTGAGCGCTGAGGAGAACTAGCCCGACATTAAAAACCCCTCAGTAAGAATATAAGCACGCCACAGGCTTGTAAAATGTTCATAACATGCTCATCCTCTGTTATCATCTACATCAGATAAATGAAATCATTATGTAACAACAGATAGAATTTTTTAACATACTTCTGTTGCTTGGTCTAGCATAACAGGAAGTTCACATCTGCCACCTGTTAGGGAATACAAAGCACAGTACACAGGCAACGCATGCCCAAACACACACACACACACACACACACACACACACACACACACACACACGGATGAATAACTCCTGTGTGAACAACACATTGTTATTGTAACAAACCAACCATGTACAATGTGCTCTACCTAAAGGCAAAGAGAGAAATATGCAAACCTCTGCACACAGGCCACTAGCAGCTGGGAACGTCTTCCTCTGTTAATTTACTACGTTTCCCATCTTCCCCCTTCATCCTATAAACCTTTCAGCTGGCCGTTGATTGGCTACTGCTGAAAAGCGTGCCAATCCTGCCATCCCTCCGATTTTGGAATGTGTACACACACACACGCATGTAGGTTTTCATGCCCAATGGGGACATTACATTAGACTTACATTCATTTCCTGTAGACTTACTCAAACCAAAATCACAACTTGCCTGACCCTAACCTTAACCTAAACCTCAAACTCAACCTAACCTTAAAGTCTTCACCCTTAAAGTTAATCATTTCCCCATGGGGACTTGCATTTTTTCCCCATAAGGTAGGTGAGTCCCATATGCAACTTATATGTTTGAAAGAGCTGCATGCAACATAATTTCAAGGACCCTTCATTTCAGAGATGACCATCGCATGAAGGAAGCGGTAGCCATGACGACCACATCACAGAACAATGAACCATCAGCTGTGGTTTCGCATGTGTGATGCACATGCTGAATAATACTGACGGCTCAGTGTCAGAGTTAGTAAGCATCTTCACATGACAGGCCCATCCTTAAAACACACATGACACTGACACACACAGCCCACCGCCAACTCACAGCCATAAACATTTATAAACCTCTCTGCCTGACACATAAGCCTCTCTACTTCCTGGAGCAGTCCAGCAGGGGAGCAGGCTTCTTCCTCTCAGCCTCAGGCTTCCATCACCGCTGGGGTCCCGCTTTAAAACCAGGCTTCCTTCCACCTTCCCACTGCTGGGCTATTTTTTAAACACATCATGAGTTGGTTTTCCAAGATGAAAATAATACAGTGTGCGTCTGGGACTTTGTCAATTCACATTTTCCCCCCATTAATATCTTCTAGACGTTTTTTTTTTTGTTTGTTTTTTTTTTATTGGCCTCCCAGACGCTCATTTCTAAACTGACAAGCCAAAGTCTATAACTTTTAGAACATGGATAAGAACATACTCATTCCTAGTCAGAAATGGAAAAATCACATCCAGGTATAAATTAGGAAAAGATCCAAGTAATAGATTTATCTACTACTCCTTGGATACTCATCTACTCTATACAGTACACACTCCTCTGCTTCTGGATGGTTGCTCAGTTCTCCACCACTGTAACCAGACTACACCTCACTGTCTCCAGATCATCTGAATTAGCAGGTTTTCCTGAACAATATTAAACTAAACACATCATGGAAAACAGCAGACAGTAAGCCACTTTATTCACTGACTGTTGTTCTGCCCTGGGTCAGTTATGGAAGCCATTAACTCCCTGTTGTGAATCGAGTTTTTGGTATAAAATCTGACACCAACCTATGTTTACTGGGAAAAGGTGAAATGTAAGAAAATAAAATCTAGGTGCTGATGTATGTGGGTTATGTGTGCCTTTTCTGTGTAAAACCACACAGCCAAGACAGCAGTTTCTGTCAGTAATCAATAGGAAAAATGAGCACGCTATTACTTTAATATCACCACTTAATCATCCATTGCATAAACACAAGTGGAAACACTGAGACTCTGGGATGCAGATTCAACACAGATCTGTGATAGTGAGGGAATAAAGACTCACTGTGAGGAGCATCCCTTTGCTCAACACCACAACCGCGATTTGCTCTCACATGGTTCTACTTTAGTCAGGAATTATCTCCTTTGGAGAGGAAGAGTTACCCCCGACAAGATCCTCAGAGGCTTGACTTCCCTTTCATTTGGCTTTGATTTACAAGGCCTTCAGATGGAGGCTCTGGATTTACCTCACATTACCTAACAACAAACAACAAACACAGGGATCCATGCAGTAAACCCTGGGAAAAATGCACAGCAGTGACACGAGAGATGATAGCTGGTTTGAGCACATGACGCCTCAGACGTGCGTGTCAGAGATGCCGCCATAAAACTGGCATTTGAGACCACCTTAAATAGAACCTCTCTGGCAGCTCTCAACTGCACTTGTGTCAAAATAATAAGAATCTCTGTGGCATTTGTTCATGGCAATGTCTACTGGAAGCAACGTCAACACTCTGCTCAGAATTTATTACACGCAGAAAGTTGCATCATTAACTCTCTCCAATTTACAGGGACTCTTACCTCTGAAGTGGCTTTCCCTTCTTCCTGATGAGGTTAAAGGTCAGATGAAACCAACACTCCACTGTGACTGGGCTCTTATCCCCTGGAAATTTTAAGAAAAGGAAGAATAAAATGATTTAGTGTTTATTTCTGAAACTCGTGTAGCAGAACAAAATCCCCATTTTGGCCACATCATCCAAAGCTATTAATCAGTCAAATACCAAACTTATGGATCACATGTGCTCATGTTCACTGCACTGCGGGAGAAATCAGAGACTTGGCAGCCGGCAGCTGGAGGAGAAAAGACCGATTTCACTGTCACAAGAATGCAGGGGGATTAACTATGGAGGGTGCTTGAGCATGAGACTTAAATACGCACAGACAAAAATGACATGCACTGCCAGAGAGAAACTCACTGCAAAGCTCTGAAAGCAATCAAGTGCAGTTCTCGCTTTATTATAAACTCCTTTCACCATTACAGCGAGATTAAGGACGTGACACATGAGCTGCAGAGGTCTTCTTCTTCATTCGACTACAAAGCCTTTCACACTCACGCACACAGCTCACTTAATAAGCATGGCAGCCACCACTGGCTAATGATTTCACAACATGAGTCACACCAAAAGTCAAACCTTGTCAAAATTCTTACTTGTGTACTGGTTGTGAGTCACCTGTCACCACCAGGTTCCAACAGTGCTGTTTGTCATTAGCCTATTCAACAAATCATCAACTCATCTTCACACAGCAGTGCTGACTCATACCAGCCTCACCTCATTTTATCTAAAACAATCTGGATGCTGAATCATAGTCTGGTATTAAAATATAATTTGGGCATGTCACACAGCCGCTTGGTTGGAGGTTACAACATGCTGAGCTGGCAAGGAAATGTCAATGCTATAATTTGGTCACAGTGTGTATTTACTTTGTGTGTGTGTGAGGGAGGTAGGCAGCTGATATTGTGGCTAACTACTAGGAAGCTATTCCCGCTGGCCTCAGCTGTTCCTTCATTTTTGTGCACACCAACTGTTGTTCAGCCACTGCATATGTGACCCCCTTTCTGTGCACACAGCAGACAGACTTCTTGTGACAGGGAGAGTGCGTCAAGAAGAGCAGGACTGTGTGCCAAAGACACACAATTGCCTTCTCAGGTTACAGATCGCCGCACCACCCCCTCCGCCTCCCTCCATCTCTCTGGTGTAATCTGCGAACAGTTAACGCGCGATATCACTCAGTCAACGCAAGGCCATTGAGCAGGTGTTGCAGTGACACATGGATGCGTGCAGCTGCAGTGAACACAGTTGCTCCAGTCACAACAGCGCTGGGGCCCGGCTGACAGCTGCTCCAGTGCTGAAAACATGGGCAGGGCTGCAGCACATGCACAGACAAACAACTTAAGATCACAAAGTGATGGTTGTACAAAGATGGAGAGGACAACAAGACATGGCATGCATTCTTCTTTTCAGCCTTACCCTCTACATACATGCATGCAGAGTAAAACTTTCGTCATAGTCAATAAACCAATGCCGCCGCCTTTCCTGCAGCGACATTACGGTAGCGCATGCGACTTGCATGGGGTATAAAAATGCTCACGTGCACACAAAGCAGATCTGTGTTTATGGAGCCTCTGCATTAAGCTGCATAGAGCAACATCCCTTGGGAACACATAACTGCCCAAAAAGGTGCCCTGTGTACCACCTCATTTACAACATTAGTTTCAACAGACTTCTTACATGGCCTAGATCGCTGCCCCACTTCAGCAACAGACGAAGGGGAAAACACAGGCTCCTGTGTAGTGGACACAGGTGTGTCCTTGTCCACCCACACTTCCTCTATTAGCAGCAATCCTTTGGGTAGCTCATTTCCTGTAATGGCAGGAAGTGCGTGTGTGTATGTGTGTTTGTGTGTGTGTGTTGGGGTCGGGGGTGTTGATGAAGTCACAGCAGGAAATGAAAGATAGGATTGTTGTAAGGGGAAGCACAGCCAATGAGTAAGGAGGCAGCGGGTGGGGTTTAATGCACGATACAAGTGCACAAATCCCTGATATGTGACTTCCACTAATCATAGTGTTAGAAGCAGTTATTTAGTGTGCTAGACTAATCGTCTATATAAAGACACATACTGTAATATAGGTTTTAGGCTGACCACATAACAGACTTGGGCCAGGCTGACATTAAAGAAGGGCAGAAACGACACACAAGCCACTACACAGCGTCTTTGTTGCTCAGAAAGACACACCACATTAACTGGGCAGATCAGCGCGTGTTATAGCACCGAGGCACTTCAAACAACATATGCCCTTCAAACTGATAGTCACTTATGCTATTCATTCACAAAGACCATCTGTTTGCCTTTTATATACGATTTTACTGCCAATAAACAACATGAGAAAAAGCGTTATTTTGAATGAAACATCTCCTCTATTGCAAAACTTTCAATTTCATAACACAGAAGATTAAACAATGGTATGCATATCAGTCTGATTGTGCACGGTGATGCCGATACTGATACAGTGGGCTGGTATTAGTGCCAATACAGACAATTATAAATGGGTTATCATTTGAGTATCAACTGCACATTAAACATTTTCAAAGTTTCAAAGTCTGTCTATAGAGGGGTTGGACTTGGTCCAGCTGGGACCACATTACAGTAGTGTGGACTGGTAGTTTGATAGGTGCCAGTTCACCTCCAGGGCACTGCCGAGGTGCCCATGAGCAACGCACCAGAACCAACTTGAGCACAACACCACCAACCACTATGGCCTTAAAAATTAGTGTGACTACAGTTGGGAATGCACGTCTAGAGATCTGTGCCATCAATGTATTTATTTGCATATGCCTCTAGACCTTTTGGAAATGTAATCAGCCATCTTATAAACAGGTTTATCTTAATCACACCTACACAAAAAAAATATCAGAAACATCATGTCACAGTGACGCAAAATACATTGCAGATGAATGATTAAAGATACATTCCACTCATTCTTGTGTTGCATGACAAGATAGCATCTACAGATGCGATACATGTGAAACATCCAGTGCTGTAATCTGCTTCTACCTTCTGAGTCACAACACAAAATAGATCCCTAATTCACAGATGATCCAAACGCCGCACACTCACTGGAGATGCACTGATCGGAAACGCCCAACAGCATCTTAATCTGGTTCCTGGACAAGATAAAGTCTCAGAAGCGACCCTGAGAGTTCTCGTAATGGCGCTGAGGTAAACCATCAGTCAGCTGATTAATGGTTCGCTACAAAGGCGATCCTCACTAGGAAGATGCATTAGTATTGATCAGTGCATTGCTTTTACACCAAGTCAAGTACGGCTCGTAGCTGCACAGTGAACTGGCTGACCTCTTCGGGAGTTCAATGAAAAAAACCAACAACAAACAGTTCTAAATTTGTCAAATTTCAAATCTGAAAGGCCCTCGCTTTCTGCACAGGCAACTTCATTGTACAAAAGATACGTTTCACAAGAAAGATACATAGTCATTTGACATGCATGAATTACTATTTATGTAACTGTGAAAAATAAAGTCAACTGAATTCTTTTATACCCACAGTTGACGATGTACATTGTTACTTGGTTTGTTTTACCAGCTGGTGGTATTAACTTAAAATGTTTTGATCATGATTATGATGCCACTTGCCTATTTTGACGCCAACATGATGGGATCCGCTGCTTCAAATATTACAAGATTTTTGGTTTACATGACTGATTGTGTAGATGAATCATCGGATTAGGTTGAAAATGGGGCATTTTTAAAAGGAGTACATTTGAAGACTGAATACTAACATGCCTGTCTTTGAAGCTGTTTTCCTGGGGAATACTAGGGTTTTCAGTGACTCATCCGTGACTAATATTAACACAACTAGCCATTCAGGTCCTTAATTTCATTCAGTGTACATATGCCAAAGTGCCTCTTGGTCAAGTACTGACATTACACAAACAACCTGGTCTATTTATGAGCTTAACCCCGCTGTGAGGGTGTTCTCAAACTGACCCCCCACTATCGTTGAGTACTTTTTCTATTCCACTCGCACACAGTGGAGTCTGGTTGCGATTACAAGGAGCTGATCTCCTCTCCTCAGTGGGATTCTCCACGGTCTGTGTAGGGAGCGCTCGTCTCTGGAAAAACCACACATGGTGGGAATTATGGAATACTGCTGCGTCAGGAATGTTCCCACGATGGCCAGCGGGATCTGATGGAGGTCCCAGTGGCTGCCTAGTGGGGTTTATGGGTAATTTAGCACACACACATACAGAGTTGCATGATCAAATACCTCTTGTGTTAGTCTACACTTGGACTTGTTCCTCCTCCTCGTGTTGGCTCAAAACTGTCCCTTGTGAGCGAGCTGGTCTCATTAAACTGCGAAAGAGTTCAACTCACAGACCTCATCATTAGCACGGCTTGCTCACAGCTGACCAGCTTACAAGACAGAAATCTCACCTCTCAATTACGCCGCTTGGTTCCAATAATCTCCCGACGGAGATCCTCAACTGCAGCGAGGGGTCAACCGGACTGACCACAAATCTGCCAGCGAACCCACACCAAAACCGCAAAGCCGGTCACCGTGCCAAACTCGGAGGCGGATCTCCAGTCGGTCACAGAGAGTGGGGTTGCCTGTGTGGCACGTGGGCCCGAAATAATCAGGAATCACTCGAGAGTGAAGATCAGCGGCGCAAAGAGATTTGCAAGCTACTCAGTCACTAACTTAACCCAGAGATTCAATAGAGGCTCAGGCTCACTCAGAGCTGCCAGGGTATTAGTCAATGAGATTTGGCAAGAGGCAGCCACACAAGCACACATACACACACACAGCGCTATTTTGTGAGATTAAGCCTGCAGGTTTGAGTGACTGTCAAGGGATTCTCTGGAAAAAAATAAAAATGTGTCAATCCACTTCTACCCCGGGTGTTTTTGCTTTATTCACTGCAGTTGCTGACTGAAAGATTTGCTTCAATGTCCTATATGAACCCTGATGTTTAAAAAAAAAGAAAAAAAGAAAAAGAAAAAAACTGGAGCAGCCTGCCAGCGTCAGACCGTGCAACAAACGAACAGCACTAGCTCGAAGCCAAGCGCTGTGAAGAAGTGCAACTCGCAGACACTGGTGGAGGACGCAGAGGAAAGCGAAGAATGACCTCAGTGTTTCCGAGCTGTTGTATTTCACATGACATCAGCTGCACTGAAGAACATTTTACTGGTTCCCATAAACCCCTCTCTTCTGTCCTCTCCCTCCTCCATCCAAAAAAACTTTTTTCCTCTCACCATTTCACATGTTTCACCGTATTCTTCCACTTCCCCCAAAGCCTTTCTTGGCAGCCAAGCGCGAGTGAGGAGTCACTCATGACATGGCGATGTGTGGTGACCCTTGCGGCTCCTTGCTTGGGATGTTATGAATGGGCACTGTGACAAGGGCAGGCTGCTTTTCCCTCTTGCTTCCCTTTCTTGAGGTTTCACCACACGCTTAAGTACCACAGCTACTTTCTACAAGACCCAAGCTGGGATAACTTTCATGATTATGGGTGAGGGTGTAGTTAAAAGTCAGAGGGGGGAAACAAAAAAGTAGGCTACAGTGCATATTTAATGGCAAAACAAGCCATTACAGCTCCAGTTTTGTTTTGTTTTTTTGGTGTACTGCTAGTTTGTGGCTTGAACCGAACACAGAAACACTTGAAACAGTTGGAACATTTAAATAATGTACGAGTGAGCCAGTTTTCTCCTTCAGTTCACGCATGTGGTGTAGCAGAGTCCCTTCATCTGCTACAATTCAAGAAGATGACAGCCTAAATCCAGCGCACGCTCAGGTCTGGAATCTATTTTCTGTGCGTGGCAAGATATCTGTTTGTTCCAATGATCCAGGCATGCAGCATTGCTTTTGTAACCACACACACAAAACATGGCACAGCACGATGCTATACTCCTACAAGAGACACTAGAAGGGAACATTAATGGCTGCATCTTCCTCTGACGTTATTGTATTTCTAAGTGGTACATAAAACAGAATCCTCAGTGGATTTGACTGGAATGCACCATGAAGGTCAATGGGTATGGAAAGCAACTGTACAAGCATAAACTCATCTAAACAGAGCTTATCTAAACAATTTGGGCCAAGAGGGAGGCATTTCACAGTGGGGCGATGGAACACAGTTCATTTTTGTTTGCGTGTCTGTCTCAAACTCTCTGTATGATGCACTGTCACCAGAGACTGCAAAAAAAAAAAAAAAAACACAAACAAACACTATCAACCCTGTGCACACACACAAGCTGCTGTTGTGGTTTCATGAGAACCAGCTGAACTCTGATTCAGGGACACAGCAACTGGTGGTGCTCATGTTTATGCCTTTGCGCGACGTGCTGTGAAGAACTGGCCATTTCATTTAGTTCAATTAAGGATGCAAAAAAAAAGCACATGTGAAAGCAATACAGAGAATAGGAAATAAATCCGCTTTCTCCCTCAGTATCCACATCTTACATCAGACAGATCATACATCACCTAGTCAATAATGCAGATTTTTTATACAGCAGCCACAGAGGCCAGACAGCACATGTATATTTCCTCTGAGTTAGCACTTTTGTGTGCTATTAAAACTACTCTCTCCAGAGCACTCCTGCTTGCCTTAAGCATTTTGTGTTTATGTCAAAGAGCCATTATCGTTGGCCTGGCTCTAAAGGCTGTCTATCCACACAGAGAAGCCGCCCCCATACATCAAATCCTTCCCGTAGCTGTTGCGGCGGCGCTTTAGCTGGACTTTGCAGTGGATTGGAGAGGCAGGTGGAGAAGAGAGAGAAACATGACACCATAAATCGCCTCCTCCACTCTGCGTTCTACTCACAAATACCTGGTTTGGCTTCAGGAATTCTAGCAGAGAATTCACAGTGGGATGAGATTCCCTTTTTCAACCTCGGATGATAAGATCAGTTTCACGGTGAGTACCCAACTTTGTGCAACTTTAAGATAGGTGCACAAAAAAAAGAGCACAGCAAAGAAGCCTTAAGGCTTTGTGGCAGTCACAGAGATGCTGATGGCATGACCAACAGTGTGACACAGAGTAACAATCAAGGCATTAAGTTTCACAAAAGACAATTTAATACAGAGCCCCTCCATTTCCTGTCACGTGTACTGTTGAGTTTACAAAGACCCCCCCCCCCCCCCTCCAAAAACAACAGTGAATGGAACAGACCATCTGTACTACGGTAGACGTGTGTGTGTGTGGAGGCAGTGAGAATGGGCCACCTGCCATTGTCAAAGTCACAATGATTAATAGCTGCCTAAGCTGCTTACACAAAATGTACAGTGAAAAGAGGTAGCCAACAAAAGGGACATTTAACGAATGGACAGTACAGCAGGCCAGACATGGTATCAAAGCAAATCAGAGAAAATATCAGAAAATAGGTCATGGGAGAAGCGGTGTGGAAATAAAGACTGACAGACAGAGGTGGTTGCATAGTGTAATAGGTGGATCAAGACCCTATTAACAAGATCTAAAACTCTACAGATACACAGGGAGATATGAGAAAAGGAGGGTTAAAAGTTTCTCCATTAAAAGTGGCCTCGGATGTAATGAAGCCACATGACAGCATTGAGTAAGGGGTGCAACCATCACTTTTTCTCCACTTTAAAACTGGCTCTCACTGCTTGCAAATTCTAACCCACGGCTAGATGGTTAGATGAGGCTGTCTGAGCGGCGATCACAACATTTCATCACAAAATAACCTCCTGAAACATGCTGAAAACTGTCAATCACTAATATCCAGTCGGGTTAAAACTACCCAAAAGTGGACTTTTCCTTTAAGAGTGTGAATCCCACCCGGACTGACCCGTACTAAAAATGTATCCACTCATGATAGTGCTGCAAGAGAAAACGTTCACCCGATGGCACAGATACGGAAACTAAGATGGGAAAGACATCCAATTGTAGGTCACCCATGTCTTGGTCTTTGTACAGTGGTGTGTATATGCCTGTGTGCTTGAGTACACCTGCCAGAAGAGGACCCAGATCGTGTGTTGAGAAAAGGGTGCCCTCCTTCTGCCTACTCCAATCCGCAGTGCAGCAGGAGGGTACAGGCAGCATGGCCATGGTTAAGCACAGGCGGACGATGTGAAACACCTTCCATACAATAATAAAAAACAATCCCGAAACCGAGGCGTGAGAGACTGAAAGCGCGTACTTTTGCGGACACTTCGAGAAATCAATCATCACAAAAGAAAAGGCTGCGTGTTGATCTAAGACAATTGATTTCCTGCCATAGAGGGCATTCACATGAGTCTCTCCGTATGTATGAAAAGGCCAACAGGAAGAACAACGCTATCGGGAACAGCAGAGTCTTTGCCGGCTACAGGCGGTCTGGTTGGCCCATTTGTCTTTGTTTCCAAATGGCAGGGGCAGCTGTCACCAAAGGTCAGCAAAATGTTACCAGAACAAGGCCCTATAGTGGCTGCAACCACGTGGCTGTGACCAGGGGGGGGCACACCCAGGTGGGAATGGCACACAAACACTTTCTCTCTCATTTTCAGACACATACAACACACCCATAATGTGACGTCTTGTTTGGCATCGAGGAGCTGGGCCCTGATGCAGTTGACAGCCTTTTCAACTTTATTCTCCTCCACTCCTAAAACCAAACCGAGCCAAGTTACCTCGTATCAGTGGAGATATCAGGTTACACTCTCCCCTCCAGCTCTCCATCAACAGGGTGTGTTGAAGGTGGTGTTTGAAGTGCCATGCCCCCCCCCTCGCTTTTTGACCACCTACACCCCCGGCTGTAACACAGCCTGGGTAAACTTACACCGACTGCCATCGCCACCCCCAGACTCATCTCTGGAGCTTTTGTGCACAAAAGTCTTACGCCCAAGGACATGGGTGGATGGATGGGCGGAGGTCAGACATGGCCCTTGCAACTCGCACAACAGAGCCAGTAAAGTGACGACAGACGGACAGACCAGCACGCAGTACATGCTAACACACACACACACAAACCAAGAATAGCTTTCGTCTCCAACATGTGGTCTCTGGGAATCATTCCCCAAGCCCTAAACTTTCTCTGACAACTGTTTTTCTCATCTAATCAACTACATCCCATGGAAATAAAGCATGCAAAAAAATGGATGAAAGGGAGCAGAGGGATGAGGGGAGGAAAGCAGAAGGATTGTTTTTATTTTTTTTTTCTTCCCATCCTCATTTGGCAAAACAAGACAGAGTGGGAGAACAGGAAAACCAGAAACATGTTATGTATTTTGAGCTGATACTTCTTCCAAAATATATAGACTCTCGTTTTGTTTAATAGCTTGTCTTTTCCAATAGCCAAGTGAAAAGAAAGCTGGGTGAAGAATCGCTTGCTTTTAAACTCGAGCAGTAAAATGACACGCTCTTATCTAACATATGTTTTACCTCTGTGTCTGGAAATTTAATCCATGACTGAGCTTTTCATGACTGAGCTGTATACCGTACTGCCTGAATGCAATGACTTCAGTCCACTGAGTAAATGTTTCTTTTCAAGTTGTTCAGGCGTTTGCATCATTGCAATCAAATCTTTTTCATGCCATACATGCATTTGACATGAATGATACTGAATCAAACAGGCACTCGTTGCCCTTAAATTATGCGATATTGCAACAACTACTATGATAATAACCACGTTGGAATTTAGCCACAGACATAAAGTACGCCTAAAAAAATGTTGCCTTCAAAACTGAGCAAATATTTTCAGTCCTTCCATGGGATGATAATTAAGTTCTGAAGAAAAACATTTATAATGGGACACAGGACAGGAAACAGAAACACAATAAAATGCCCAAGGGAACAAACACAAAATATCACTGGGTTTTCCAGATGTGCTTGTGGCACCACTCATTTTTTCTTGTCCTCTTCTGTGTCTGACAGTAAATGACAGTAAGATAATAACTGAAATCTGACTCGAAACTCCTGCTTTTTTTCCCCCCCTTTTCCAAAACACATAACAAGCTTGAAGGCATCTGCCTGAGGGGAAGCAACCAGAAGGCCAGCAGTTATTTTCAACCCATTAACTGGACTGTAAGCGAATGGGCTGCATTGTTTTCAGCACGGTCTCCATGCCCAGTATAATGTGCTTCTAGTCTAGAGCTTCATGGATGCAAATCAAGCATGCCTTAAGGACACAGACGGTCTATTATAATGCCACTGTGGGGAATAAAGGATGGACTGAGTGGCTTCTTTTGAGCAGTTTGTTTTGTGTATTCACCCTTGAGATACAGCTAAAAAGCTGTCCTTGCGTGGCCTTTGGTAGTGTAAATAACACACACAGGGATTGTTTACTTGGTAAAAACCTGGGCCCATGTGGCAGTCAGCCAGACAGTGGCATGGTGTGCACATGACCTTTGAACCCCAGTGTCAATGAAGTGTCATTATCTTTCCAGTGTTAATGTCTGAATGCAAGCATAGTCTGAGAAGGAAACATAGCTTGACTTCAAAGAAAAGGATGTTTCAAGTTTTGGTCGTTTGGGAACCTCTTAGTTAGGTCTGCCAGTGAAGCAGGAGCAGAATAAAAACACAACATGTGTTTGGGGATTAACTTTTTATTATTATTATTTTAATTAAGACCCACTGAGGCGTTAGCTAATTTCTTTAACTAGCTAAAGGGGATGCTTGCATCAAATTGGGCACAGCCGCAGGTCGAACCGGCTACATGTTCTCCCCATATGCTGCTGGCGGCGTCGTCCAACAAAGGGAATTAAAACAGTGTTCAGTAGCTGCAGTGAGGAAGGTAGCTGATATTGAGCCCAACTAAGGCACATTAACATGCATTACCACTTATCCCACAGGTTTTTTTGGTGACATAAAAGGTGCTTTTTTTCCATTTAGAACAAAATCACCAGCGAAGATACAAACATTAGCGCGACAAAACCATCGGCCATTACCAGGAGCTGATAGCCTTCTGCCCGCTAAACAGGGTGGAGACTACACATCTCCCCTCTGTTCGTTTAGGTGCAAAATTAGGTTGAAAATAAGCTCCGAGCCGGCTAAGACAGGGTCCAGGGGCTTGGCTTTGGCAACACAGCTAAGAAATACAACATAACAATAGGCTCATGTTCAACTGCCTCTCCCATGAAAGCTGCGGCTCTTTTCCAAGTCGGCACAAACGCTGCACGCCCTTTCTCCCCCAAGAAAGAGATTGTTCAATGGCCGCATAGGGATCACATACACCCCCCTCCCAGTGAAACAGCCTGCCACACCATACACATCTTTTCTAACGGGAAACAACACATTCACACCGGTTTGTGTCTTCATACCAAGTCGTCCTTTTCTTTGAGAAGTATGGTAAACATACAGTAAAACGTTAGCCTATCTACTCTTCGCTAGAGGACACACTCTATTACGGGGGTGCCAGTGTGTAATGAACTGACATGTATTTCTGACCGACATCTTTAGTCACTAAGTATGCTTATTTAAAGAAAAGAAAAAAAAGACGTTATAGTGTAATAGTGTCGGAATGATAAAGAAATGTCCACTTACAGCCAAATGGGATTCACAAAAGGGGTCCTCTCCTCCCCGGTGTTCTCTAATGGCAGCAAATATCACTGTCCTCAGGGGGAAAAAAAGAAGAAAAACTCCTGATGAAGGATGTGTTATCTGTTTTAAAGAATGAAACTAACTAAAAACTGCCCACTGACTTCATGTTTTTTTTTCCACGTTGCCTCGTCTATACCATAAAATCCTATTCCCTTTCTCATTCTTCTCTCCCTGCCGGAGCTGCTGAGGAGACACGCTGCGCGTCTCCGTCGTTTCCTGTCCAGCCCAGATCCCATAGCTACCTTCACGGTCTGTCGAAAAAAATACTTATGTTAGAGTTGATAGCAGAGAACAGGAATGATCTAACTGAACTTAAAAAGAGACAAATTGCGGCGTTGCCCAGGTTGACCAACTGATGCATTCTCATGCAACTGAAAACAGATGAAAAACACTGCTTTCTGGGTGCATTGGGCCGCCTAAAAGGAACATAAAATTTATTATTATATTTATTTTAAAGACTATACGGTCGAATGTCGGAGTTTTGGGCGAACAGTGAAAGCAACATCAGCATCTAGTAGCTATTAACTAATCTGTGGTTGTTAACTAATAATAATAATAATAATAATAATAATAATAATAATAACAATTAGTTAAATTAGTTAAAAAAGATATTAGATGAGTGAAGCAGCCAAATTTAACCTGGAGCTTTAACTAGAGCTCTGCATGGGTTCTTACTGGTGCTCATTTAAAGCCAGACAAATGGGACTTGTTCCAGATTAGGAGATTATTACGTGTTATCCATATGGACACATGGCATTACTAACCCGTCAATCCCCCCTCATCCATTTTCTAAGATAAAATTACAAACATTTTTAGAAAAGCATTAATCCCCACTTCACAATCCTGTGAATCTGTTACCACACAGAGTAAATATTTTCTACCCTTTTAAGGCCTTTAATCCCTGCTCTAGGCAGTTAAACCTGAACAGAAAAAAGGCAAAGTAAAATATTGTTGCAGTTAATATAAAGATTGAAGCCAATAGCCGTTCTCCTGGCTTGTACCTTGTGAAAAGCTACCGTCAACAAGATGATCAAAATAAAATGCTTTGTTGCCATCTAGTGGCTCAAGATATGTACTGCACGTTGAATTGCCCATTTTATGGAAACAGACATAGGCTTTTAAAAAAGGTTAAAAACTCATATCTTGACTGTACACCATGCTGTTACAGCACAAGCACTTTTCAAATACATATATTACCTGTGGTTTTGTCACTCTGTGTGCATGTGTGTGTGCCTTAGCCAATGACTCATAGCCTACCATATAAAGATACAGTTTCTTTCTCACTTGACAAATCTTGTCTGCCACCCAGTTTTTGGGCAAGCCATGCCTTTATGAGAGACTCTGACACTTTTGCAGTCACACAAACTATGTTCAGTAAACCTTTCTACATGGTACACTGAATCATTACACTTCACGACACTCACTTCACCCCAAACTTTGGCTGTAAATTATTTTTCCTCATACTGTTATACAGGTATGAGGAAAATACAGCTTCCCATTAGAAAATACACATATTTATGGAGGGATATTTCCTGTAATCTATCTTGCAGTGCTCATATGGACTACATTTTAGTACCACAGTTTCCTAACAACTTTGCATCACTGCCACTACATTGGTAGTTTCATTCAAGAGTTATTTATTCTGGTCTATAAACAGGTAACCCAAACAATTCTTTGTCTCCACACAATGATAAAAGACAACACTCTACAGCAGCTTCCAAAATACTTCTGGTTACTTGATAGGAACAGTCTGTTTTGGTCTAAATGAACACACTACTGTAGGGTTAAATGAACAAAACTACAGGCACCAAAGGTCACAAAAACTTCACGAAAGAGTGGAAACTTCAGAGGAGGAGGAGTTGTTACAGGATGTTTTCCTTTAACAGAGGATGTGTAAGGCTCAGTCACTGCAGCACCGTGGGAGTGTTTCAGTCAGAGACCAAATGAGGATATGATACATTACAGTCAGAGGTATGCGTGCATGGAACCAGGGTTTGACGGATCAGATCTCTCTGAAGACTACTTTTAATGCAGTTTGTTGGAGGGGCTTGAAGTTTTAGGTGATGAGGGAATGCCTCGAGGGTGTCTTTCTGCTGGAGGCGAGTTCACACTCTCAGTGCAAAGGATCAAGATGAGTGCTTGGTGGACGTTCATGATCCTCTTGGGCTGCAGATTATCTCACGCCGCTCAGTCTCAGAGCACCTGCATCTTCAATTGTAAGTTGTATTGCAACACATATATTTTAAGAAAACCGTTCTTATTATTTAATATGGTCAAGGATACCGAGGGAACTTCTCGACTATAAATCGGCTATTATTTGACTAACTACAACTTTACGGGATGCGTATGTGGTTACAGTGGGATGGTGGGTTTCATTTTTAAACACTGAGGTTAGCAAACTCATAAGTAGCGGATGTATCTGTTGCTAATAGTGAATCTATTCTCAGTTATTAAAGGAAAGGAATAAATTATCTCCTCACCCAAGGACCAATGGAAAGTCAGGTGAAGTTTCTCAATTCACAAAACATTTCTGGAGCTTTACAGCATAACAGACAGGTGTGCACTGACGCTTTCATTTTAGTGGCCAAAGGGAAGATTTTGGCTTAATAGGAGTGTAAATAATTTTTTGAATCAGTTTGGTATGTCAAATCTATAGAGCCAATTATGATTTTTTTTTTGTTGTTGTTGTTCTTTTGGATTAGATTTTTAACATATTAAAACAAATCACCATCTGCTTCAATTGTTTAGGAGAATACTGCAGCACTGTTTTGTTGTGAAGCTACAAAGAAGGACTAGGAAACTAAATCTGACTTTCTATTGGGATAGGGGTGAGTAAAATAACGACCAGATTTTCATTTTTGGGTGAACTGTTCCTTTAATTGTTTATCTGGTGATTAGTACCTAAGATGTCCCTCTTAATGCTGGATGAATTTTTGACTGAGAAATAAACTTTGGGACAATTTTTGGCTTAGATACGGCGCAAAAAGGCTTTCATTTCAACACCAGTTGATACAACAAATAGCACTAAATCACATAAACCACAAGTCTGCGGCTGACTCAAATGTAACACTCACATGACAAATGTCTGTTATTCAAGTGAAATGTGGAGCTGGTTGAAAGAAATAAATGTGCTTAGATGTGCAATTATTGAATAAATTCCATGTGGGGGTGGAGGGTTGCTGTGAAATGATGAGTGTGAGTTTCAAAGGCAGAACTTGAACTGGGGGAGTTTAATGCACATACATTAATCTTTGCAGGAGTCGTAGCTGAAAGAAGAAGCCATTTCCTTTGCAAAGGTGTTTGTTTACAGAAAAAGACGCAGACATCCTGACTCGGGTTTATGGCATCTATAGACGCACTTTTTCCCTTTTTCAAAATTGTCCTTAAATCACACCCGGCTGTGTGTTTGCAAGCTCATAAATTATATCGTGTTTGTAAGAGACATTTATCATCAGGTATCAGAGCAAAATCATTTTCTTTTTCTCTCCAGATCAGCTGAAAACTGTCTGCGTGCCTGCCAGAGGTAATGCGTCAGTGCCCTGCCCGGAGCTGTCCACTGGAGAGGCAAAGTTCAACCTTTTTCATGACGAGCAAATCATTTACAACTTGACATGCGAAAGCAAAGGAGACACGCCACAGTGTAAACCACCACACAGGACAGTGGGGGTGGAACCTCATGTAAACTCAGAAAATAACTCGGTCAGTTTTGTGCTCACCGGAGTGAATGCCAGTCACCACGGCGTCTACAGATGTGAGAGAACCTCATTATTCCCTCCGCCTCTTATAACAGCATCAAGTCAAGTGTGGATCGTGGTGCTCGTAGAAGGTAAATATTCCAAAGAGCTGTTGAGGTTCTCCAACAAACATCAGGTGCACATAGAACATTTTGTGTACAAATGTGTCCTGTCCAATAAATATTTCCTGAATGTGTTTTGTCCAGGTCACCAATGCAGAAAAATGTGCACAAATGAAAGTGAGAACAATGATGGAAAGAATGAAGGGCAAACCTGTGGATTCCACTGGCTCTGGATTGTTGTAGTTGTCAGCGTCTACAGCATAATCGTCACCGTCGTTGCCGTCGTCATCTGGGTAGGTTATTCCTTAAAGACAAAAAACAAGCGATGTATAGAAGCATTTCAGTTTAAAAGTTTATACCCGAGCAGGAAGAAGCGTGATGTTAAAACAGAGCCACACGTATTTTGCAAGGCATCTTTGCAAGAAATTTGATCTTCTTCAAAAACATCCATGAAAGTTTTTAATATTCTGAATTTGCTCACACTTTTTGATTTTTTTAGTTCCTAAAAAAAAACAAAACATTTGTTTTTCCATCAAGATTATCTAAGTTAAGTTTGGGTTTTACATATTCATGTATGTGTTTGTTCATTTCTCATGGCCTGAAAATAGTCAGCCATGTCTATAAAAAAACAAAAAAAAAGAAAATTGTTGAAATCAACTTTTGACAATCCCACCATGTGTAATATTTGAATTGAGAGACGTGAGCCAAGAGAATAAGAAAAACTTGTGGCCTCTGTCCTGAATGACAGCTACGGCCCCTCCGGTTACTCATGATACACCATGAACTCTTTTGACCTTTGCTTGTCTTCCAGGTTAAGTTGAGGAAGGTGGATACCGACAATGACTACATGAACACCAAACCCAGAGCGCACAGAGAGCGGAGGAAGAAGAAAGGGCTGCTAAATCCTGTGCCAAGATACTGCTGATTACCCTGCATCATCGGAACGAACCACCACATGGACAGCTGTACCCCCACCCCCCACCCCCACCCCCCTGTCCCCACCGGTTCAGATACAAATGTGGGGTCCTTGAACTAGCTTGGCCTGGCAGGACATTATTGAGACTGTCAGTAGTTTTGTGTCTACATGGCGAAAGTAGGCGCTCCTCTCATAATTACATAAAAAATATCACACCAGACAGTTTTTTGGTTTTGCTCATCTCCTGTTTCACCCACTCACTGTGTCTGCCTGTCTCACTCACACACACACACACACACAGAATTTGTAGCTGGAACCCCTATCTCTGTGGTTGAAACAGAAGGAGTTGTCTGAGCGAGGGGATTTAACCACATTATGAGGGTTCTCTCTCAGCTTGTAATCTCCGCATGACATCATGTGAGTAAAGCACGACCACAATTTTAAAATTTTCTGAGGCGGTAATGCCCCATTAGCGGCACACTTCTTTTTCCAGTGTGCAAGCACTTTTTTTTCTCTTCTAAGAAATCAGAAAGTGTTCATGAACAGTTAACATCAGATGAGGTGTAGATACGCAACAGGGAGAGGCACACGCGAACAATAACAATCTGCACCATTTCCTGTCTGGCCCCTCCCTTCATTTTCTCTGTGCTTTCTGCAAGATGTGGCTGCTTCAAAGGGTTTCCACCTTCACCTTGCTCACCTTGCAGTTTCTGTGCAGTTACTGCATGCACATACACTTCTTTAATTGGTGTCATTCAACCGCATGGTCTTACTCATCAAATACCACATGCAACAGCAAGATTAACATATTGTTTCTGTTAGGTTTCTAAGACATTTTGGGACTTTGGCAGATGATTAAAAGCAAAAACACTTATAATAACAGATTTTTTTTCCCCCTTCCCACGCAGTCACTCTTCCCATTAAGAATGACACACTTAAATCATTGAAATTTAAATCATTTCCTGTGATCACTTTTATTTAAATGCTTTCATATATATATCCATTTCTTCTGTATTGTTTACAAAGCTCTGAACAGCACAACAAAATCCATGTGCTCATGTTGATGACGCACACTACTGAGTCAGTCCCTTGGCATCCATTAAAACAGGGAAATCCATCTCAAAGACTCCAGTCGCTCCGTTTCGGGTTGTGGGTCCGATCCGTGCTGTTCTGGAAAAATCTGTCTCCTGAGGGACTCCGTCCTCACGTTCTCAGACATGGACTGCAGCTCCCGCTCCACTACCTGGAAAACAGGAGTATGGATCATGCAAATGTCATGAAGTACACTCAACACTGAGACTTCTTCCACTGGCAGTAGTTAAATATGCAGTTGCACGTTCCCAGTAAACAGAATTTCTTTGCCAGGTGCTTCAGTAACTACTGGATACTTAGCAAAAGAAGAGCCAAACTCAATAAGTGATCATCTCTGATTATCTCACCAAGACATGGTCGTATCCCAGGATCTTCAGATGGCGAATCTCAACGGCCAGAGGACCGCAGGGTTTGGACGTACCGAAGCAAAAAGGCTGTGGTGGGCAAATTACTGCGATTCTAGGACATGAAAACAAGGGTTTCTGAGTTTTAAAAAAGGTCAAAATATGAAGAGCAGGGCAGATTGTGGCTTTCTTTTTACTGAAGTGGTGCACTTTCTTCTTCTGACTTCCTTTGGCACACAGGTAAGAACAGATGTTGTGCAATACAAGCAACAAAATCTTTCATCATTTTTCAGGGCATCATACACTATCAGAAGAATTTGGTTGAATTCGGGCAAAATGCACCACCAGGCTCAACAAAAATCTGTTTAGCTACCTAAAAATGTGCAAACAACAACAAAAAATAAATAAATAAATAAAAACAGTGAAGTTTTTCTTTTCGGATTTGATTTTTTTTTTCATATCAATTTTTTTTTCCCTCCAAAGTGTGTCGCTCAGTTAAAGCAAGTGACAATCTTAAACCTTTAAATGAGTTCAAAATGGGATTTGAACTTTAATCACTCTGTGGAGTTAAATTTACGTAATAAGCAGCAACCCTTTTACGGCACTATTTTATGCTCTGAGGAGCTCTACGTAACAGTCCAAGGTGGAAACTTAAAACGCTTTGATGCATGTGTGCGTCAATGCCCGACACTGACGGTGCAGAAAGCCAAAACATCCTCTGCACCTGCTTTCAAGTCATCAAACATGACGCGAACATGCTAAAGAAAAAAAAAAAAACAACAAAAAAAAAAAGCAAACCGGCATCTTACCTTTGACTGCTCCCTGCTGGAGAGGACTCTTCTCCTGCCTGACTGCTCGCTTCAGTCACAGAGGTTTGGTTTGGCAGAGGTTTGGTTATCACACCGTCTGAGTGTCAGCACACATGAACACAGGCAGTTAGTAGCATCACAGCTGTAAAACTAGCTATTTTATGTCTTTCAGTTACAGAGTACAATGCATAAACAGTGAACTGATGTTAGGGTAGTGATCAGTTACATAAAGGGAACAGAAAAAAAGATTAGCCTGCCTATCATGGCCTTTTTTTATACCATGACTCAACAAGACTTCAATTACACTTATCTGAGCTTGACTCCAGGTTCAATGGGAATTCCAGTTATTTTAAACCTCAGCTCTGTATTTCCATATTTTGGTGTGGGAATGATTCACAGAAACCAAAGGTTAAAAGAATTGGTTAAGTAGTCCACATAAAACGTGCATTTTTGCCACTCATGGGCTGAGGTTGTTATTCAAAGTGGAAAGGTAAAGCCCAAACTCCTTTCTCCAGCTATGAACCACATTTTCCCTGACGTCTTCCTTCAACAGCTCACATCCCGCGGGACTTCAGAGCGAGACTTCTTTAGTGACACCTATGTTTCTGGGTAAACAAGAAAGGATTCTACTCTTTAACAAAAAGGCTAAAAATGATCTTTTCTGTTATGTTGTCAGACACTTACAGTTACCACCTAGCCTGTGAGTGGCAAAAAAGGACTTTTAGTGCATGTAATTTTGACGGTCGCAATTTCCTGAAAGGATCAACTTGGGTCCATTGCAGCTGTGTTGCAGCTGCCAGCTGAGATGAACAACTGGACCAGTTCCAAAAATTTTAGTTAGTATGAACCATTTACACATCAAGAAATGCAAATATAAACCCCAGATTAAAAAAAAAAAAAAAGTACTTCAATTTCTCTTTACCAATGAAGTAGAAGTTCTCCGCCACCACGTTCTCCTGTAGAGTTACATCTCCCTGGTCCTGCAACACACTTTGCAGGCTCTGCGTGAGCCACAGGTTAACTGATGAACTGCTGAAAACGGGATCTCCCAGGACAAACGGGGGTACAGTCAGAGCAACGGGGAGCGGAGGACGGTCGAGACTGAGGCACAAGTGGACTGTCTGAAACATTTTCTCGTCTCTGTGGAGACGGCTGGGCTCTGATGAGAAACAAAGGAAGTTAAGTCAGGTGATACTGAGAGAGAAGTTGGCAGACAAAAAAAATTGGAGGAGGAAAAGAGGAGAATAAGAAGTGGCAAGGCAGAAAAGGACAGACTACGTTGAAAGGAGTGTGCATGTATGAGCGAGTCCTTACCCGTAGTCCTAAACTGCTCTAGTGTACTGCTCTCCAGAAGTTGCTGCAATGGTCCAGAGGGGAAGTGGCCCATTAGACACAGGTAGTATACCGATCTTAACAACTCAATCCCAGACATCTTGGGCAGATAAGAGTCCAGAACTTGACAGAGACTATCCAAAAACCTGGGAACAGCAATTTAAAAAAACAACAAAGACATCAATCCTGGAAACCAACCATCATGAAAGTTATGAGTTAAGATAATGAGGAAAAAATTATTGTAAGGCAACTAGTAGTAGAGTAGCTGTGCAACTCAGAGCAGGAAGCAAAACTTTGTTTTACGTAAACTAATTCATTGAACAAAACACTTCTTCACTAAGCTGAAAGTGAGCAACCTAAGTAATCAATAAGTAACAGGAACTTGGAACAGCAAGATGAAACCCAACAAAGACAAATGGTCCTTGAAAGGTGGAAACATGTGAGGAACCTACCGTTGCCTTTGGTGTTGCAGGTCATAGTTAAAAAAGGAGTACACTTTGAGGACAAAGAGGAGGTCTTTCAGTGTCAGAGCGTCTGGATTGGCGATCACCTTCTGAGCAAATGCCTCCATTAATGCATCGGGACAGAAGGTGAGTTTCTCTAATGAAGACAGGATGAGGATCAACTGAACAGAGGAGGGAAAAGGCGACAGCTTGGGTTATGACCTGAAACAATTCATACTATTTTAATGTGAGTCCAGGCATGATACAACGGCCAAATGTAATTGACGACGTGTCATATTTAATACTTCACAAAAAAAGGAATAGAAAAGAGTTGCAGCACCTGTTTGTTGTTCCATATGTCTATCATAGAGGCGGCATAGTCTGAAATGTCAGTGAGCAGTGAGAGGTCTCTGTAGCGCAACTCCCAATAAGACTTCAGAATTGTTAACAAGCTGTTGAAGGGGAACACATGGAGGTTTTCTACCACAGGGGACAGATAAGGGAAAAAAAAAAGAAAAAGAAAAAGAGTAGGTTGGTAAAACCATAAAAACAGAAGTCTTTTCATGTGTTTTATATTTCAGGCTCTGTTTTGGCTGATTCATTCAAGCAAACTCTGCCAAGATGTTTTCCAATTTTATCACCACGCAATTACTCCTAACAAAATGTATGTATTTTCTTTAAATTGGACTATAGGTTTTACCTTTGATCTTACCACTGCAGACATCCAGCAGTGGTCTAGAGTAGAAGCCCATTGTGACCATAGTAGAGATCATGTACTTGGTATTGGGAAGGGTGAACTGGTCTGTCATTGATAAAGCCTTTTTCTGCAGAAAGCACAGTGTGCAGGTTATTTTTGGTGATGACCAGTATTTCAAAACTCCAATGCTGCAGTGAGAAAGATGTCATCAATAAACCACCTGTAAGGGGTCACCGTGACATTTCAGGTACGATGAGACTGACAAACGTGGTGTCTCAAAAAAAAACCACTGAAATATCTTTAATAGAAAAAATTAATCCGTTAAAGTCGACAAGAATTAGACACTGTGCTGTCTTCAAGGACATGCCTTCTACAAGAGTATGGTCAAAACCAAGTCTCGTAAACCAACCTCTAGTTTCCGTTTGAGGTACAGTGGGACGTCTTTCCCCAAAACACGCATCATGGTTTGGAGAGCCACTACATTCTTGATCGTGGGAAGACGGGCCTCGACTAGCAGCCTGGGATGCAGCCATAAAAAACAGTGATGTGAATTGATCGAAAGGTTTGACCATTGAGGTATTTATATTCCGCTTTAAAATTCTGATCATTTCATAATCCTGACCTCATGCCCTCCTTCTGTGTGGCGACGTTGGGGGTGTCCTCCATGTTTGTCAGACAGCTGGCTAAGATGGACAGTCCCTTTTCATCAAAGTTATTCAGTTTCTCCTGTTAGTGGACAATAAACGGCGTTACAAAACCAACACAAAACATTAACAAAGCAACCAAAATATTGCCAATATTATAACACGTTTGCTTGCTGTTCCATCATATTTCACTGCCTACCTGGCAGACCCGGAGGAAAGTCTGGACCACACGGCTACTTTGGGGAACTCCCAGTCTGACAAGACCCACAAGAGAGTAAGCAACGTCCTCGTTGCTCATGTGTCCCACACTTTTAATGGCCGTCTGCAGTAGCCTGTCAAATGCAGGATGCTCGAACATCAGCTGCAGCTCATAGCGCTGCTGCTCAACTGACATCTTCTTAATGGTCGAACTCATGTGGCTCAGGCAGTTGCTCACCTGTCGAATCGTGGGTGCGTATCGACAGGTGAGGTCTAACACGTCCGATGGGGAGCCACATTGCGACAAGTGGTCATTAAAAGCGAACCCCGTGTGTCCTCGACTTGTCTCTGCGGGAAGCGAAGACTCTGTCCCTGGAGACGAGAGATGCTCTTTGGCTTCCAAGTGCTCCTCACTGTAAAACTTATCCTGCGAGTAAAACCTCTCTGACCCGACAAGACTCCGAACCATGGACGCCTGGCTTTGCCTAGTGCTCCAAATGTGTGCCAACTGTTGACCGGAGAAAGATGCGTCTTTGACTGATGCTGTCACCGGGAAACTGCGCTGCTGCCAAAAAGACCTGCGGCTGCAAAAGCGCAGGCTCCTTCTCATGACCTCCGTTGTCACCCAGACAGACATTGTTCTCACGAAAAACTTAGAAGATGCTAAAAAGTGTAAAGCATATAAGGGACTGCAGCGTCCTTAATTTCAGCAAATAGCTACGAACTAACAAATACAAATCGGAAAGTACGCATTACTCAGTTAGAGTTACAAACTATACAGCCACCACAGAATGTTAAATTTTGCAAGTAGCTACTACAAATGATGATGACCACTGCGAATTTGCTCGCAAGGTCAACAGACGTCCCCATTCAATTTATGTGGACACTGGCTAGCTTACATTAGCTAGCAAAGGTTAGCTGCGTGATAACCCCTACCTTACTTCAACTGCGAAAATACAGAAACAGTGGTCTCAAAATAACACACGCCACTTGCTGGGCCCTCTAACACTTGGCAGGAAAGTTGTTAAACGAAGACACTCAGAGTTACATCTCAATAAAAGATATAAACTAATCCATGTGACATAGCATTCTCACACGCTTCTTCATGACGTGTGCGTCGCTGTATGTAGTCCCCCCTGTCACCATGGTACAGCGCGTACAGTCAAAATATAATAAATGAAATTTGTCGTGAATATAAGTTGTCTCAAGTATAAAATTTATTGTGTTTATTGAAACCAACCTGCGACCCTTTGAATGATAGGGCTCATATTTTTTGTTTGTGGTGGTTTCTACACGTTTCCAATTAAGCGTGACACCTCCGGTTTCTTAGCAACCGACGCACTCGGATGGAATGGCAAAATTTGTTCTTGCCGGTAAAGTTTGGTTTACTTTTTATCATTTAACATTTAACGGTGTATGAAGTATCACATTTTTGATCACAACAATTTCAACTTCTTCAGGCAAGGCAGACTGCCCACATTATGCCAAAGCGGAGCTTTTAGCAGACAGTCTGCAGATATCTCTGCCATACTTCAGGATCCATAAGATCTCCATCCTCCCAGATGAATGGAAGGTAATAATCCTACGTTTATATACATATATCATTATATTTCAAACTCACTAACATATTATTTTTGTTACTTATCTGTCACTCCATTGTAACTTTTCTCCGGTCATTGACAGGAATGGCTAGAGGCCACCTGCAAAAGAAATGGCTGGAAGCACGAGCATTCTCCTTTGGTTTGGCAGGAACTGGTGGCCCAAGGGGGGAAAGGGATGCTCTTAGGGGGCTTCAGTGACTTCCTAGAGCATTGTCAGGTAGGTTTACACCAGGTCTTCTTCATTAAAATCACATTTAAGCTTCCAAACTTTAAATTTTCTTCAGTTACTCCTTGTGTAGGATTATTACGGCATCACATCAGACATGCCTACAGATATAATGCTGAGCATTGCAGCAGAGAATCTGGAAGCCAAGAAGAACCTTATTGTAGAGGAGCAGCTTCGTCTCAGTCTTATCAGACCCCTTCACATATGGATCAGCAGGTCTGGAAAATTTGAAACCAAAGAAAAAGAGGAATTTATAAAAATGTTGTGAGTATTTCAGATGGCAAACGGGGTGTGAATTTTTCTATGCCTTTCCAGTGCTCTCAGCCTGACCTGCAACTTCCTGATCCCCAGTCTGCTCTCTGCTGAGGTGTTCCCACATGTTTCTGCAATCAGCCTTCACCTATTTGACCTGGATGGAAGTGAGGAGGGATTACAGAGGCTGAAGATGGAGACGGAGGACCTGGCTCTACGTCTGCTCCATCAAGTATAGTATTTTTAAGATTCTTTTTTGTTTTTTTAAAACCACATCTGAGGGACAATAAAGTAATCTAAATGTATCTATTCACAGGTGACCGTTCACACAGACCTGGAACAGACCATCCAAAATGCAGATGTTGTTTTACTGCTGGATGAGTGGTGGTCTAATGATATTGATACAGAGAATGAGGAGGAAAAGAAGACTAGAAAGGTGGAGTGGATCTCAGACAGGTACAGGAAGTATGGACAACTGATTGACACAAGGGCCAACAAGGAGGTGAAGGTGATTGTGGCTGGTGACTCATTTGTCAACCTGAGGTGCTCGCTTCTTCTGGATAACTCACGCTCCATTGACAGCCACCAATTTGTCACCATGGCAACTCAGCTGGAGAATGAAGCCAGGGCCATCATTGCGAAAAAGCTGAAAGTGAAGACCTCAGGTAGCCACAATAAACTCTGTGTTTTGTGAAACCTTTTCACATTACCTGTTGCATTTTCGCACTTTCCTCTTTGTCTGCTCTAGATGTTACAAATGTCATCGTGTGGGGGAACATCAGTGGTAGTTTCTACATTGACCTGCAGATGGCGAGAGTTTTCAACTATAACGGTGCAATCAAAGGGCCTGCTTTCTTCTCCCAACCAGTCCAAAAGATTCTCCATGAAAGGTTTGTAATAACATACAATAGTGGCTCTGACTCTTTTTAATGTGTTTTAAACTCCACCAGCTTATTAATGGCTTATCTAATGTACTTTATTGCACGCTGATTGGTTATGTCCACCCATTTGGTAAGCCAAATAAAATATGATAAGGTCTACCATCAATTTACAAAACTGCTTACCTAACCATAACCTGCTGCATCTTTACTCTCTGGCAGTACTCATTACACAATACGTCTGATCCAGCAGTCTGGCTGCTCTGATCAAAAACATGCTTGCATATGCCAGATTTCTTCCTCTTTTCCAGGAAATGGTTGGAAATGGATTTGCAAGACTTGGTTCGCTGTCAACGTGCAGCTGTGGCTTCAAAGACCTGCAGAGCAGCTGCCATGTCTCTCGCCAATGGGATCCTCACTGTGCTAAAGGCATGGAATGGCTTTTGTGGTTCAGATGAGATCTTCTCTGTGGGTGTGCTTTGCCCAGGTGAAGACGCAGGCAAACAGACGTGTGACAAAACACCTGCCTACAGATTTTAGCCGACTGATCCAGGTGGTATTGAAATGTGACTGTCTCTGGCTGCTTGTTTAGAGTACTACAATCTCCCAGATGGCATCGTCCTCTCAGTTCCAGTCACCTTTGCAGAAGGTAAATGGTCCGTGCTGTCTGATGTGACCGTTGGAGATGAGCTGAAGGAGAGACTTCGGCGTTATGCGCGTGAACTCATGCGGGTATGTCAAGTACATTTTCACAGCAACAATATGTTATTGCAGCTTAAACAATATGGTCTTTTTCTTTCCCAGGAAAAAGAGCTTGGCTCAGAAGATTCCGGGATCGTTATGAATACAGAAGACAGCTGAAAGGCTTTGAAAAATGTTTTGTTTCGATTTTCCTGTAAACCTCCTTTGCTTTTTCTGCTTTATTTGGGCAGCATGCCAATTCTTAACATCTTGTTTCAACTGTTTTCTAATACGACTGCTGTATCTTGTAATCATATGTAATCGTAGTGTGGATTTGCTTGAGGTGCTGTGGAGGCAGCTGATGGAGAATATCCAGTGTCAGGTTGATTTAAAAAGTCACGGATAGCTCACATTATTCTAAAGGACAGACTAACAAAACATATGTGATATTTGTGTCTTGCTTAATACTGACAGGCTGATATAGCCTGCTTTTTGTGATCATCTGAATGTGGATTATGTAGTTATTTTTTCTGTTTGTGTGATAAAGATTAAATATGAAAAAAAACCCAAAAACTTGCATACCGGCAAGGCCAACTAAAACATCAGAAGCTGATTAAAACGATCAAAGGACATCCGATACATTTCAGTGCAACGTCTCAAGTTTGTTTCAGTTTGTTCTTTTATTCTCTTACTTTCACATGTGGAAAAGTTGAAGTTTTGTTTTACCAAGTTTCATGACATGAACTCTTTTTAGCGCTTCGTGAGACTCATCCATGGCTGCTGTATTTTTAGATGTAAAAGATCAAACTGAGTACTTTATGGAAAAAGGAGAAATTAGAAAATATATTCCTTTTTTTTTTTCTTTTAAATTGTACAGTTCAGTAAGTGCCTTTTTTTTAGATAGTTCAAGAAGCATATAATATAACACAATACTACCATACACAAACTAGTCTGTTAATATCCTTCTCTAACTCTGACGTTATCACTTGCCACCCAATCCCATTTACAGTTGGGTAGTCTCTAAATTGAGGACACATCAAAACTTGTCTTCCCCTGGTTGGTAATTAAATATTAAACAAACTGAATTTAATCGGCTCTTTTAACCTGAAACATTCAAACAAATTTTTTTTTCTCACAAACTGTGCAGTACTTTGTCAGTTGATAAGGAAAACTTGAACAGAGTGCTGTTTTTACATGCAGGATATACACTTTCTTTTGAAGCATTTCTACACTATACACAAGGAGGCATTGACTGGAAAAAAAAAAAGGAAAGGTTAGTACAAATACAATGCACTACGACAAGTCAGGGAAATGGACACGTTTCTGCAAAGCTATATTCAATTTGTACAACCCACCCCTGAGATTTGGATGCTGAGTGGTTTACAAAAGCAAATCCGGCCTTTTTATACAGTCAAGCATAGTGCTAGATTTCTTCACGTCGTGTCAGCAATTTTCCAGAAAACCCCAGCAGCGGCCATGATACATAAAGTGTAACTGTTAAACAATTATGTCCTTCCGACGACACAACAACTGCTCCAGTATGAGTAACGCACTTTCGAAAATTGAGCTCAAAAGTCGATCGTGGTAAATACATGCGTAATGCATGGCATGCATGGACTTGTCATGGCACTAAGGAGGTTAATTGGTAAACATACAAATCCCAGTGATGACTGTACACGTTACAAATAGTTGGGTACAGACAGGAAGAAGCCTGCATTTTTCAAACAAGATTTAGAGTAAATTCAATTACGTATACATACCAATTACATACAGATGGGTGGAAAGAAATGCTATTCACAAATATGAATCAAAATGAACCATCAATCACAGAGAGGGAATTTGGGAACATTTCTTTTATCTTGCAACAATGGTTTAAGATGTACTGCTTGTCAACATCCAACGATGTCACAGATTATATTTCCAGGCAACAAGTGAAAGACCACTAATGACTGAATGCTTCTGTCCAAACTGGAACCTTGGAAAACTTGGGAGGCTCAGATAAATTGAAGGGTAACACGATTTCTTTTACTAAGTCTACCTTTGGGGACTACACTTCAAACCTGCGCATCTATGGGGCCAGTCATCATACAATCATAATGGGCAACTGAAGGGATTTCATTTCCTCCCCTCTCAGCTCAACAAAGACGTTTCATCAACCGATACTGTTAAATTAAATAATTTATAGCATATATTAATAGTTATATCCATTATTTCAACTCTTCATACCATCATCTAGATAAACGTCTGCGTCTGAACCAAAACAAGATGGAAGGGTAAGCCAAGGTAGAAAATAACAGCATAGGTACTAACACTTTGCAAACCCTGATTATAATGTTGTCTCTGGAACTGTTAACTCAAGCCAGTTCTGCCTTTAACCTACTCTCAATGAACATGATACCACCAGGCAAATGCATTATTGATGATTTGGGTCAAAATTATGTTATTTACGTGTACAGAACAAAGCTGTGTCATTGGTATATGCCACTTGATGATCCCGATAATGTGATGGTCCTGGACTAGAAACAACTCGGGTACCGAGACTGAACAGACCATTGAAATGAGAGGCTATGAAAGCAAAACGCATTGAGTGATCTCAACCATCTGCCAAACAATCGCCACCCAACAGTGTTAAATGCCAAACTCTTTGATAAATGTTTTGTATATAGCAGTATGTATGGATATAATGTAGTTCTAACGTACAAATAAAAACAAAATAGTTAGAGGTGGGGGCAGGGGGAGGAAATGGGGAAGCTATGACCGTGGTTGATGCGGAGGACATGGAGGTGTCTCTGGAGCTCCTGAGGTTCCTCCCAACACCTGTCTGTCAGAGCTGAGCTCCAGCCCCTCATCCACCAGCTCCAGTTCACTTTGGTCCAGAAGCTCAAAGTCCTCTTCCTCGGTCGGAACTAGTGTGTCGTCGTGCATCTCCTCGCCAACGCAGCTTTCTTTCTTAATTGCCTCGTCCAGGTCCTCGTCAGCCCCCAGCGCCCCTACCGTAGTAACTGTAGTGTGACCAGTGGATTCGGTGGGTTGGGTGGAGGTCTCCAGGACACCCGGTAGGGTTTCGGTTGGAAGGAACTCGGCCAGGGAGGGCTCCTCGCTGGCCTCACTGGAGCGCAGCAGGGCTGACAGAGTGTTCTGCACCACAGTGGAGATGGCTGTGCTCACTATCTCCTCGCTCAAGGCCTCCAGGGAGCGCTGCGCACCCTGGTCTACTGCATCCACCTTCTCCTCTCCCCCCTGCCTCCCCGCTTCCTGCCCTGCAGCTGGCACGGGCAACACGCCCTCCTCGCGCCCAGGTGGTCGTCCATGTCCATTGAAGTGCGTGTTCACAAAGTGGAGCGGAGACGCTAAGTGCTGGATGAGGAGGCTGGCTGGGCTCAACGGTTCGTCCTCTGACTGCGCGCCAGCCTGGGCTCCGTCACCCTGGCCCCGAAGAGGGAAGTGAAGCAGGCTGTGCTCCACGGATGGAAACTCCTCAACAGAGGGGAACTCAGGGAGATCCCGCATGTAGGACTCCTCAGGGTCACTGTGTAAACTCTGCTGGTCCAGATCTGTTGTAGAGATGAGACGGCAAGAAAAAAGCAAAACAATGAATTCAACCAACTCAAGCATGTAAGTCAAGGATAAACACTATAGAAATCAGGCTACCTCTGGTTTTAAAAAGAAGACCAGAAACTGACTAAATAAAATGAATCACAAATCTATGTGGCTCCCTTTCTCAGCTCAGACTTGAGCTGAAAATCCTGTAATTGCATAGTTAAAAAAAAAAAGATGCACAGAACAAGCAAGGAAAAACAAGATTAAAGATTATTTAAAATGAAATTTGTACATTATGCCTGTAATATGATCAACAGTGACCGATGACTAAATACTAAAAAACAAAAACAAACAAAGCAAAAGTTAGTTTTTGAATACCCAGGGGTGCTGATTTACCTTCAGAGAAGTCAGTGAGTTGAGGAGTGGTGGCTCTGGACACTGAAAACCCTCCGCTCTCCAAGATGGATGCCTCCTCGTCTGACAGCTCTGAGTCCGTGATGGCCATCGCCAAAGCTGTGGTCTTCACATCCACCTGACCGAATGAAAACCACAGCATTACATCACTGCTAAAACACAAGGGTCTCATCACCTTTCTCTCCGTTTCACGCCACATCAAAATAAGCGGGTATCGAACGCAACTCAGCAAGTACTACAGTTGTGCAAAGGGAATGTGGTAGAATTTAAAAGCCATTTACTACACTATATTACAGAGGTACCCTTATACTGACATATACTCTGGTCCCCACTGCTTCTTCTGATGGTCTTATGAGCCCTCATTAAAAGAGGAATTACAGTATTAAACCTTCGCTCTGTATTTACATATGTTAGCTCATAAATAAATTATGCAACAGTCGCAACAAAATGCTTTGGGGAAACTCCAACCATCAAGGTTATGTCCACTAAAAGTGATTGTGTGTCTACAGAGAGAGATCTTTCTTGTTAAAAGAGTAAAAATGACCAGATTACCAGAAAAAGCTTAAGTTTCGCTCAAGCAGAAGTCTCACTCTATAATCTTGCAAGAGGCTGCAGCTGTTGCAGGAAACGTGATTCTGATTTGCAGAGTTTAGATTTATCACAGGGAAATTGCCAGCAAGAATTTATGGCTGAATATTAACCGATTTCAAAAATCTAGATGAGGGAACAACTGCAAGAACTCAACTGTCCCAAGAGATTTCAGAGAAAGATTTCTCCTTGAACAACACTTGTGCTTACTGGTGTTTCTCTAATGTTGTCACAATCTGAGCATGTGAGTGAGTTGCCACAATGATTACGTTGTAGCCAGTGCGGTCGTGTCATGGCTGCCAGCTGAGGTAAATCTATCCGACTTGTTCCAAAACCTTTGGTAAACATTAAACATTTAAGCATTTTTAAAATATGAAAGTACAGGGCCAAGGCCAAATGAGTGGAATTCCCCTTCCAGTCTACTCTCTGTTGCAGAGTAATGTGAGCACAGGTGTTCAGGTGTGTGTCCATACCGTCGGGGCGAAACAGGACAGCTCCTCCTCGCTCTCACTCTCCGTTTCAGCTCTTGGCTCGTCTCCTTCCTCCACCTCCTTCTTCACCTCTGGTAAAAGCACACCATGAACACTTTTAAAATGTCACCCCGGAGAAGGAAACGCAAGCGAACTGCAACAGCAACAGATGATTGGTTGAACCGCTTCAAACTCAGAATGACACTGGCTTTTATGGCCTACGTTTAGGAAGAGCAACGGTACACGTTTAACTACATGGGAACAAGGAACAAATGCAACCAGAGGAACTTATAATGACACTTTCACTATATTCAGCACTGCTCTATTTACACAATTATGTAACACGTGGTATTACAATTGTTTTTTCTGTGTTGGCAGGGTTTTGTGTCTCAGTTTGGGTATCACCAAGAAAGAAAAGAAAACTCAAAACTCAAGCTCCTTGTGTAACACTTCCTCCTCACATGCTGAAGTCCTGTATTAATCTAACAAACATGAGCTAAGCCAATATCTAAAGCCTCTGAAAGCCCGAAGGTGTCACATTCGCACTCACTCCTCTTGTCGTGCTTGCGGTGTTCAGTATCACCCTTCATGCTGTAGTCCAGTTTCATCAGGATTGGCTCCAGGCCTGTGTACATCCTCTGGATCAGTTCGTGGTATACCACCAACGGCCACAACAGCACACTAAGGACTGGACAGGCACACAGACATAACATTGACAGCATTATGCTACCCTTATTCTTCAGCATCAAAGCAAGATGCTGCAAACGGACGACAGAATGTATGTAAAAAGAAAAAGTACGATTTTCCAATGAGGTTTAAGTTATCTGATCCATGCATAAGGTATGAGGCACCACGCACAAGCAGGATTCCTCACCTATAATATAGGAGATCATGATTCCTGGTACATAATGTCCAACCACAGCAAGTACAAAACAGCCACTGCACATCATCGCACAGAACTGGAAAACAGAACAAGAAAGAGAAATCAGGCTTATACACTTTCGAGCTGCAAGCAGCATCACTGCAGGTGTGGTGTGTGTGTGTGTGCGTTTGTGTATGACGGATGAGAATTTCTGGATGACTTAATGCACCTGCTAACTTCAGACAGTTAGCATCGTGCCTTATTCCCAGTCACGCTTTTAGTCTGCTGGCAAACTAAACACACAATATAAGTTGATATTTTCTTACACTCCTAATGCTTTCAATGACCTGCACAAGGCTGATTATAAACACACACAACCACTTTCGATAATTCACTGCTTTATTTTCTGTACCAGCTGCACGGCATAACCAAAAATCATAATTGCTGCTGTACCTTGCCATGGTTCTGTCGTTTGTACTGCAGCATCTCTTGCAGGTAAAGGCAGCAGGTCAGGTAACTCTCAGCCAGGTGATGGCTGAGCTCAGGAATGCTGAGCAGACGCTGCTCGCCGCTCACTGTTTCGCTGCACGCAAACACACACACACACAAGCAAACACAAGAAAAGATCAACACTTGTAAATGACAGAAATCTGTACTTATTGTGCTTTAGGCTGTACTTAAATAATTAAAGAGAGGCAGTGCAGGATTCCACGCTCATGTAATGACAGTGGAAGGAGGGAAACACACACACAGATGAACATGAAAAAATAAGAGCAGCAGCTTTTTATGATACGGTGTGACACGTGAGCCAAATGCCATAAATGAAAAGACGGACCGCGCACACAATTTAACAGGATATGAAGACACGAGAATAACATCATGACTAAACTATATTACACGTTTATTGTGCACACACTACACACCTTCGTACATGGTGAGCCTCTGCATGTTGAACTGCAGTAAGAGGAAAAACACACAATTAGCAGCAGATCACGACCCAAAAACATGTTTTATTTGACACATTAAATGACAACCATTTTATCATTAGCATGAGGTGAAAGGGCTATTTTACAAAGAAAATTTAAAAACCTTGCCACATTTCATACGATGGATATGATGCAGTGTATTAAATTGCAAGTTTATTTTAAAAAATAAATAAATAAATAAAATCAAGCAATCCTATGTGTTATGTGTTGGACAATATAGTTTTTAACTGGCTTGACATTCACTTGTGATGAGCGACAAAGCCTCAAAGATTCAAACTCCAAAAAGGCCTGGGCTTACCAGTGATGATGGGCAACTTTGGCTTCCATCTCTCCAGTAGCATGAGTCCCAGCAGGGACACACTCAACAGGAACAGAGGCCGCAGGGAGGTGGATGACAGCAGCCTGTGGTGACAGATTGACAGACAGCCCACCAGTTGGCTAACGTTCAACACATAATAAACATACCTATAATGCAGGAAAACCCACTTCCGCATTAATCTTCACAAACACATGTACAAAGCCCTTATTATTATTTGTCTGTTACTCACAGCTGGTTAACAAGGCCCGGGCCACTCAGCATGACATCAGTGTTTGTTAGAATTAAGCTGAACAAAAGCTAAAAAGTGTAACAACTCAAAATAACTCTGGTCGTCTGTTATGTCAGCGCCATAATGTTTTTCCTGATAGTGTTTAATGCGCGACGCCATGTTTATCGGACTGAAAAATAAGTTTTTAATTGCTGGCAAGCTACGTTAGCACTGAGCTAAAGACGTGGGATTAGCTAACTTATCTTGACATTCACTCGTAATAGCCCCGCTGACGTTAGCCAGCTGGCTAATGATGTTAAATGCAACCTTAAAGAACAGTCAAAAAGGTGGAAAATGCGATTAAACACGATGTCTGTGTTTACCAGAATAAAGTGTTGAGTGTCAGGGCGACAGAGATGCTGTACAACGGCCTCTCCCAGACCAGCAGCCTCTGCACCCACAGCAGCAGGGGCTCATACTGCGATAGCCAACCCTGAAGACGCTCCCGCAGGCGGAGGAGCTCCGGGTTTACGTCCGCGCAAGTCTGCTCCGACGTCCCTGCAGGGAACAGAGCCTCCAAGCCGACCGAAGACGAGGTAACCGAGGGGCGTCTTCTGGCCTCCTCTTCGCTCGCCATGTTTCCCCCACTTTGTTATGTTGTTTTGGATATCACGGGGTTTAGGGAAGGATCAGCGTAAAGAGTGATGGACTTAAAAAAAACTAGAGCTTCCGGTTTTCAAAATAATGCTGGATAACACTACTACCACACAAACACACACACACACACACACACACACACACACACACACACTTACAGCAACAAGTGCATGAAGGTCCAAACCGATAAATGATGAATATAATTTATTTGCTTTAAATCGAGTCACAGTTATGGAACTCTCAGTATAAAATACATATAAATCGCTGAAACTGTGAATTTGTGACAGAATTAATTGTTAAAGCATATTTGGCAAGAAATTCAACACGTACCAGTACCACAGTGAAAATGAAAAGAAAATATGTTTTGGTAAAAGATAACTCGGTTTATGGCATGCATGAGCATATACGTTCATAGTTAATTACATTGATTACACCAGCATAGTTTATAAAACAGAGAGCTGCTCATAGTATACAGACTAATACAGGAACCTATACCGAATGTTTCACAAATAAAATCATAATAATCCGCGTCAATCAAAATTAATTATGCGTGATTGCTTCATTTAAAAAAAAATAAATTACAGCCAAGCATGTAATTTATTATCATTTTACTTTGAAGGCTATTTATATTTCCGGCCTAATTCTTGAAAATTTCTGGTAACTTGACGCACCAATGACACAGATGGGCGGACATGATCCCATGGCCCGTCACGGCTGAGAAAAAAAAAAAAAAAGAAAAAGAAAAAAGTCACGTGCTTCCTTGTTTACTCTGTGGAGAGAATGGGGTTAAAGCTCAAGTGTTCCACCATGTGGTTGTGTATACTGCATCTGCTATTAGTAATCATTTAGATTGTATACATACATTCATGAGTCTTTAATTTTTTTCTCATATTGTGTAAACACTTCTTGCGCACTTAAACCATAGTCCAAATACTGTTTATCTTCAGGAAATATACAGTGAAAACACCACCAAGTTTTAATACAAATGTATATTACAGAAATATACAGAATGAGTATACATATAATGATCTGGCTGATCAAATGCAGCCAGTATGGACACTCTGCTGGAGGACTATGGAGATTGAATACAGTATCAGTACGCTCTCACTGTCCATTATTGTTACATGAATGCAGCATATAGATAACAGAAGACATGTTAACTTAAACAGCAGCACAGCTACGGAATTCTTCTTCCTCTCTTGCGATCTCTCACTTCACTTACAAGATTATTCCTGAAAGACATAAGCAAAATCTACTTAGCAACTACCATGAGTGATCCTTGGAAAGCATCAGCTCATGCATGTCTGTGTATTTGTATGCAAACTTTTTGTCATTTGTCCAGTGGCGCGAATGTAAAGCAGCATAAGGGTTTCTAATGCAGACATGTTGGGTTGAGGCCTCTGGGTACCAGCCACCAGGCAAACAGGGTAGAAGGGATGTGTTGTGGGTGGGACAAGGGTGGTTGGGATGGGAAAGGGGTTCCAGGGCCTACCTGGCTGGGAACATGACCAGGACCCAAGCCTACACCGGTGGTAAAGGAGGGAAGGGGACCCTCTATCCCCTGGTGCTAAGACAAAAGGGCATCAATACCTGCAGGGGTTAAGACCAGGGCCTGCAGCAGGTCAGACAGAGAGATGATGCCCCTCACCATGTCAGCCCTGTCCACCAGGACCAGCCGATGGACCTGGGACAGGCAGAAAAGTGACAAGGAGAGAATGTGCTGCTATGTCTCTTAGATCTTATGAGTTGTTACTTGAAACTTGAGAGAGAGCAACTCTCTTACGAGGAAACCTCTACCTCAGCTTTGACGATACGGTCTATGATGGTTTCCAAGGTTTCATCGGGATAGCACTTGATTACCCCCTCAACAAAACACGTGCGTCTGCGAACGGCCTCCTGCATAGTGATGTCCAGATTGTTGTAAGTCTTCTGGGCTGCTAGATTCTGCCATGGAACAAACACAGGTTAACCTCAGTTTCTGAGCACATATCAGGAAATGATGCTATGATATGCAAGGATAATAAACTGAACAAATAGCGCCCCAGCTCCATAAAAACTGCTTAAGACATTAGATTTCTTCATCAAAACCATGTTTCCTCAAAGTACTTACAATCACATCAAATCTTGAGTAGAGTGACACCACCTTGCCTGAGAAAAGTAATAGTCGGAAGCTGTAGTATCATGTTGAATGCTTATCTTCAATATACTTAATTGGTAAACTGTAATACCCATCAATACTTATAAATACAGCTCTCTAATGCCAAAAATAATCTAATTTTTAAGAACATACCTTGTTTGTCCACCACAGGCAGCGCAGACACTCGTCTTTCCACAAAAATGGAGAGGGCTTCGTGAAGTGTTGCTGTTTGCTGAACTGTGGCGATGTTCCTGAAGGTTCCGATCCCGAGCTCCTGGATCTTCTTTCCAATGAACGCAGGCTTGGGAAACTTCTTCCCCTGAATACATTCAAAGCACCACAGCAGAAAAAAACTTTAAGCAGCAAGGTCATGACATCAGGTTAAATAAAAGTAACACGGTAGGCATTTGAGTTGAAGCTTGCTCACAAATATATGGAGGAACTTGAGGATTCTTTTGTGGGTCAGAATGTGCAAGACATTTCCAGATTCGGGATCGATTACTGGCAGCCGGTGGATCTTGTGTTTGAGTAAAGAATAGATGGCATCAAAGAGGCTAAGAAGAAAGAGAAGAAGAGATGACAGTCTGGACAACCGTCTATCCTGTCTGACAGGTTGACTAGAATGTAAACACAGGTTTTAAAAGAAGGCTTTAAAACATTTTTCTCTCTCTGTTCCAATTCATTATCATCACACCCTGCTTATCGCCTTTTTCAAAACATTTTTATCTGACTTCATTTGTTCTGCTTCATGTCTCCAAGAGCACATTCCGCCCCGGAAACCTGCATCCAAAGCATCAAGCCAGTAAAGCGCAGATGTAATCGATATGTGATATGTGATCGATATCGCTCACCTCGCCTCCGGAGAGATACTAATGAGGAAGTGATTGGAACACTGTAAGTAGACATCTAGACAGAAGAAGAGAGACAGCTGTAGATGGAAATTCACAGAGATGTGTAGAGATAATATCATCGGTATGTGTTGGTTATTTACTTTGAAATGAGTCACCTCTCCATGTCTCGATCTTGTGGCTTTCCAGCTCATACATTTGAACCTTTCGAGGAAAACCTCTTGCAGATCAATGACAGGTCAATTCAAACATATATGAAGCTTTAAAACTGTGTGTGTGTGTTGGGGGGGGGGGGTTCATGCTCACCATAGGAGACTTGTAGTAGCAATGGAGGATGTTGATGAAATCAGTAATAGTCAGCATACCTGTGAGACCAAAAAAAAGAGTATGTTCCCATTGCTGTGATTCATGCTGTCTCACATGTTACTATGTTCATTATCCTTTTGTCTTACCCACAAATCTCTGCAACTTGTTGTCCCATAAAGGCGCAGCCCTCAAGCCATTTGCCACCAGTGCAAAAAAGGCCTTTTTCACCTTTGAGAGAAATAAATTTCCCAGCAGAAATACAGAATGTGATTCAAACTTCCATAGAATTCTGTATGAAAAACTAGAAATGTGAAGCAGCCTTACTTGTAGTGTGGTATCAAATATGACCAGTTTACAGCTGGTTGGAATGGCATCATAGCAGCAGTGACTTTTCATGAAATTCATGTAGACTGTGGCATCGGCCTCTGTGAGGAATCACGTACTGTAATAGCTGATGTGGACAGATATGTCTACACTCTTTGTTTGCAAAGACAGATCGAAACACACATGGATGCCAAGTTCGTGTAACTATACCTTGTTTCTGTATTTCCAGCTTCTTTTGTGGGAATAACACCTACAACACAGCAAAGCCACACATTCTTCATGTGACATTGTCAAAATAGTTTGAAATCCACACGGCTTACTCAGTTCTAATAACCCCTTCAAACTCCCCTAATTATACTCATTCTGAAATAACATGTCACCTGTGAGAAAGGCTCCATGACTCTGTTGCACGTCCATGAAAATGTTGCTTTCAACAGCAGCGAGCTCGAACCGCTGGCGACTCCGCTCGGTTTGTTACCCTTTCCCACAAAGAAGTCGGGTCTATTTTAGGAACTCTGAAGTGGTATGTGGGAGGGAGGGGTGAAAGAAGCTGGCACAGGCCCAGAAGGGGGAGGGAACGCTAGAGATTCTGCCAAAACCAGACACACAAGAGGCATCACCTTGTCTTCATGGTTCTTTAATGGAATACATTGACTTTCAGGAATCTTACTGCCATTCCAGATTGGATTGATTTGAACATAGGTTGTTGCCACAGGCTGGACTGGCAGGATCAATCTAGGTTTGGAAAGCCATAGTCAGTCCTTGCCGCTTCCTCATTTACTACCAGACTGCGGTTGTACAACGTGATCAGGGTGCTCTCGGTGAACATCCTCCAAATAAATACACAAATGTCACAAAGAAATGCTTCCTTTATTAGCTCCTCTCTACTTTGTACAATATTTGCATTTTACAGCGTGTACAAAACAGAAGGACTTCGTGCTTCAAAGTTTATCAAATTCAGATGCTCGCAGCAGTTTGTCAAACGTTCAGTTGCAAAGTAGATGTCTTGAGAACCTGTGTGTAACCGTGTCCATAAAAAGTAATCAATTCTTTACATTTTCCTCTGCAGCAATGATGGAGTCAAATGTAAGTAAAATGAAAGGTGTGCAAATTTTAGACTGCATCAACGAGGAAACACAGCTGTTAACATGTTATACTCAAAATGTTCACTTCAAAAACAAAATGTCAACCCGAAAGTGAATGAAACCCCAGGAACCCATCACTTCCTTACAGACCTTCTTCTCCTTAGAAAACAGGAAACTTGCAGGATAATCTGTTAAATCTGGCTAAACGTTACTGTAACTGTACACAGATGTGGCGTTATGATTACAGATACAGACTATCAAAAAAGAAAATGATACAAATGACCAGAATTAGAGCAGTTTATGTTTTGAATTTCTGTGTGACAGTTACACTGAGGCATGGAGACGGTGTCTGATCTCAAAATGTTAGCTTCTGTGGAAGTTTATGAGGACAGAAATTTGTTTCACAAATACTAACAAAACTACATCTGGTGTACAAAAATCAGTGCTTGCTGCATGTGTCTGACCAACATCTGATGTAAAGCTCTTTAGTGAATAATTTAAAAATATATGGTGACATTAAGCAAATATGGAAAAGCCTAAATTTAGCAAAATATTTTAGTCCCTTTTTCTTAAAGCCCCATTATACATGACAAAAAAAACTGCTACCAAACTCTCAACTTTCAGATATGCGGTGAAACCTCCATGCACTTTCATCAACCTGCCAAGAAGCAATATTCTAGCTGTGATATAACTCAAAACAAGCTCAATGCAAGGACCCCCCATCACCATCTCACCGCTCTCAACTTTCAATGATAAATGTTTGTAGAAAAACATTAAATTATTCTCCAAATCCCTTGCGATCTTCTCTCTGCAGTAAAAACATAAGTGCAGCGCATTAACTGAACACTATGGCATATTCTGCAGTAGTGAACTTTAAGTTGAAACTCCAAGCATGTGCTGTTTAAAAAAAAAAAAAAAAAAAGCCTCTCTCCCTGCATGGGAGTGTGCCTAATTACTCTTGCCTTTGCACCTGTAATCTGGATCTGGAAAAATAAACAAATCTGACTTTAAGCAGTTGATGAGCGATAAAAACAATGCTGGTTTAATTTCCAGAGTCCATTACCACAGGCTGATAGCGGGGGGATTTTGCCCGTTCCTAGCCGGGCATGAGCAGAGCTTGAGCTTTTTCGATAGGTAACGCAGGCTCTGGGTGGCAGGGTCCCAGCTGCAAAGGGGGAAACACCCCCAGGTGAGAGTTCAGACTTGGTTCCACCCCTCCAAAGAGGCTGGAGACCAGCCACGGTGCATGATGGTTATGAATGGGACCCTGACTGAAAAGTGCTGAGGTGTTTCTGAGCCCACACTGGAGAGGAGGGAGGGATGCGAGACAACCGGGACAGAAGAAGGATGCAGGAGACCAAGTTTGAGTTGCTTCCATGTCAGAATTCGTTTCAGGATGTATGTGACCCACTGATGCAAGGAGGGAGCCCCAGAGACACAGTAACGACGTCTGTGAGGAAGCAGAAGGCGGTGCGCGATGCTCGCCAGCTCCAGTTGCTGCGGTCTGCAGACTTTTGTTGGCCAGAACACAACAGGGGAGGCGCTGGGCAACAGACGAAGCATCCGAGTTTAGGTTGGAGGTCTGAAGGTGGGTCGGGCTAATCTCAGCAGGAAGAGGAAGCAGGGACTGGCCACTTCTGCAGAGGCTGAGCTGGTGCACCACAGCGCTGGTGGCAATAAGGCCAGCCACACTGGTCAGATAGACAAGGCCGAGCATACAAGATACCTGAAAATAAAATGAATTCTAATGATCAAAAATGTTAACATTCCTCCATTTATAATTTTGACTATACTGCTGCTACCCTTTCTACTGCAAAACCAGTTTTCCTGCAACTTGTTAAAATATATATTGTTCTTACTCGTACCTAATCATTCTGTCATGTCTGACCCATTCTGTTTTCTGTTGTATATGAGAAATTTAATAAGTACATTCTAAGAAACACCCTTCAACTCTAATCTCAATCTCACCTTGGTAAAGTGCTGATAGATGGATGTGAGGGCTTGACTCCATGCTGATTGCTCCAGTAGCACACAGAGGTCAGTGTAGGTGAACCAGCCGCGTTTCATCCCCTGTCGCTCTGCAATGCTGGGGATACAGAAGCGAGAGTCAGAAATACTCTTTTCACATATTCTGGTTATGCCACTACAGTGCTGATACCCAGCTTTGTTGTGATGTTTTGCAATACTGAATCACTGTTAAGGTAAGCAGCTTCATGTCAAATGAATGCCAACGTAGAGTATTGGAATATTTCTTACAGACTGTAGAATGTGTACGATAAATTTAACTTAAATGAACACCAACCTGGCTTCCAACTGACTTAATATATCAAATAAGTCGTTTGGCTCTGTGAAGAGGCCCCACTCCTACAAGAAAAGGGCACACTTGTTGGGACAAGGAACTTGAACTTAACACAGACATGTAAGCTCACACGAACACACATACTTACGATGGCATTCAAGAAGTTCATCTCCAAGTTATTGACTGTTTTGACATCTAGCTTCCCAGCTGCTCCCCACTCATCATTGAAAACTTCTTCTTCCTCTCCTTCGTCATACAAGTACTTGCTGGCAACCATCTAATTCACAAAGAGATGAGTGTGTTTCATAATGTAATATCATTAGAAAACAGCAGTGTAGGCCCCCCAAAAGTAAAAAAAAAGCATCAAACTCCTCTCTGAAATAAGCAGCAAACATGCTAGAAATAACACAGCGACACTTTTAGAATGACCCAACACACATACCATAGAGATCAGGAAGAGGTCAGAGGAGGAGATCTTCTGTAGGTATTCGGGGTTTCTGTGTCTGAGCCTTTCTATGTAAACCAGAGCCAGCATCATGGCACAGGGAGAAATGCATGCCTCCCTGAATAAAAAAAAAAATAGTTTTAGATAACTGACTGGAAGTGCCACTTTTGATTCCTTTAAGAACATGTAAGCTTTGCATACATACAGACTACATGGTACGAACCTGGAAACATGAGCAGCGTACTTCTTGTGAAGCTTTCGTATTGGGCTTGGCGCAGACTTCTGGAAGATTTCGATGGCAATATCTGGAATCGAAGAGAGTAAGAAGACGAAAGTGAACCTGAATGATCCACTTAAGAAATGAATTTTGCACGTTTAATGTCTAAGCCACATTTTGGCACAGCTTTTAAGCTATCCCCAACATCTTTCATGTGAAACAAAAAAAACCTTTTCCTGACATTAACAATTAGATAGTCAGAAAAATAGACTCACAAATCCAGTGCTACTTAAAGAGGCGGAGAGGAGCTTAGTTCTTGGTGCTATTTGGCTAACCTAGTTATAAATGTAACATAAACTCACCTGTAACAGGGCACGAGAGGGCATCTAAAGAAACATCTTTGTCCAGGCCATAATACAGTCGCTTTCTCACTCGTTCGGTCAACTTCTGGTGTCCAGGTAGAAACTGTAAAACACAAAAACATTAGTTACCTGCATTAAATGTAGTTTAAGTGCACAAGGTTAAGCTTATTTTGGTTGAAAAGCAATAACCTAGCTACACAACAAATGTCAGCACTCCTTTTACCGACAAAAATTTACAAATTCTTCCATCAATATTATGTGTTTATCGTTTAAAGCAACTGCTACTCAAACAACATACTGTAAACTTTAGCTAAGCTAACGTTGCGCCCGTAGGGAAACCAAAAACATAAGAGTAGCTAACAAACCACCAATATTAGCGAACTATACAAGCCAGTATTGTCTTATTCCAGTTCCTTTTATTGAGATGACATGTTGTTTAGCTTGAGTTAAAAACACGAATCAATGTAGCTTAGCTAGGTCTTTGCTCGGTAATGCCCTCGGTCAGCGTGTTCCGACAAGGGACTCGAGCTAGATGACATAAGCGTCTGCTAACTTAGCTAGCGTTAATGCGCTAATGCGCCTAGCATTAGCCTCCGTAGTTTGTTGACCTGCATTGGTATCGATTCAAGAACATACCGTAAACTCCTGGAAGTCCGAAAACTGAAATGTCTTTTCGTTAAATAAAGCGTTGAAATCCATATCTACTACAGATTAATCATTAGTCGACCGACTGTTGAAAAGACGACTGCTTGGCCTGGCCCCCCGCGCCTGCCTGGCTTCTGGAGCTCTGCTAACAACACGCCCTGTTCGGGGTCAGTCAGTGACGACTGAAGCCGCCAGCTGTTTCCCTCCCTTTCCACACAAACACAGATGCTGCGGCCGACAGGGGGCGCATTGTACTTTGGCCAGCGAGGCCTGGTGTTGCGTTCAGTCTGGGTGTCTAGAGACATTACTAGTTAAAACTGGAAATAACATCAACAACTTTAGCCATTGAGAGTGGAATTATAGTGAAACAAGTTGGGGAACTATGTGTCTGAAAGCCCCCTGAGCAGCAACTGATTCATAAATAACAAGTTATAGGGGAGTTGCGAACTCGTATTCGCGAAAGGATGGATTTATTTTTAACTTGCTGAAGACGTTTGTATGTAAAAACCAACACCGTAACCTGTTGCACTACTTGGCTTACAATTATTATATTAGGGTTAATTATGACAGAAAAACACACTTTATTCTAGAGACGTTTTTGTCATATCAAAATGCAAAAGTAACTTTACATGGAAATCAGCCAGTCTAAATAGCTTGTTTAAAAAAAAAACTGACATTATTGGTAGATTTTACCTTCCCTTTTTGTTTATTCTTTAAACCTTTACAAGTTAAAAAAACCCCACAACAATCAGATGAGCAGCACACCTTTAGCTCAAACGTACACAGATTCTTACACATTTATAGAAAAGTATCGCTTTAAATATCAGCAGAGCTCAAAAATCCACCGAAAACATAAAAAAAGCAAAGCTGACTAAAATCCCTGACAGTTTGTTTGTCAAAAGTCTATTGTCATTCGTACTGTAACATTCAGTGGGCATCGGTCTGTCAATCCAAAGCGTTGGAGTGTTCAGGCTGTGATTAGAGTTTATTTATTTCTTGCAACTCACCCTTTTGCATCTTTTAATCTGTCATGTCATGGATTATTTCAAATTTCACTGTAAAAAGAAAATGTGCCGTCTTTATTTTTTTGGTCTTTTTTTGCTCCTGTTTCTACAGAAAAACCTTGGGCACATTTGTTACCGCCATGCCTGTCTCTCCATGACTTTGCCATTGCACATGCAGTTAAAAAAATAAATAACATTTTACATCTTGCTGAGTGTTCTATCACAATAACATCAAAAATCAACTTTTTCACAAACAAGAGGAAAATCAAAACATATTGTTCTTCTTTTAAAACGGAGGGAGAGAGAGAGAAAAAAAAAAAACATTTAGTGGCTGTGGTGCCCTGAGGAGGATGACGGTGGCTGCAGTTTCTCAGATTTACGGTCTTTGGATTCCGACTCTGATGAGGAGTCTGAGTCCTGGGCCTGCTGTTGCTTCATCCACATGTCTGCATACAAGCCTCCCTTGAGCAAAAGTTCCTCATGTCTTGCAGAAGGAGAGAAAGCAAGTCACTTGGAAAAGTCATCGGAAAAGAGGATGGTTTGTGAGTGTGACGATCGGAAACAGAAGTCACGCTTACCGTCCTCGCTCAGCAATCCTGCCATCACTGATAACCAGAATCTGGTCTGCTCCGATTATGGTTGACAACCTTTGATGTTCATGATGACAGCTCATTAGATAAAAGTGATTTTGCAAAACAGAGGAGACAAGAAGAACTAAAACCTGCCCGCATTTAAAACCTACAGAACACGCATCTCTTACCTGTGAGCTACAACAACCGTTGTACGATTGGCACAGACTTTGGCCAGCGAGGCCTGGATGTTGCGTTCAGTCTGGGTGTCTAGTGCAGATGTAGCCTGCGGAGAGACATTACTAGTTACAGTTGGAAATCACATCAATAACTTTAGCAATTCAGAGAGGAATAATAGTGAAACAAGTTGGGCAACTATGTGTCTAAAAGCCCACTGAGCAACAACTAGGGCAAGTACAAGTAGGGCAACAATGCGGCAATGCTTTCCCAGATTCACTGCTGATCAACATATGGCTCTCTGTCTGCATATCGTTCTCCTTAATGTGACCTCACCTCATCCAGCAGGATGATCTGTGGCGCTTTCAGGATAGTTCTAGCGATAGCCACCCTTTGTTTTTCTCCTCCGCTCAGCTTCAGACCTCTTTCACCCACCTGCGTTTCATAAGCTGCCAGAGAAATTTAAAAGGGGCGTTGGCGGAAAACAGGTTTGCACAATACAAGAGGTGTAACAGTTGTGTTGCAAGCGCAACCCACGGCAGCCGTTTGAAGGGAGTCACATTACTTTAAACATCTATAATACACTTGACCTGTCAGAACAAAAAGAAGAAAAAGTCGGCACTACGACTCAAATGTCACAATGCAGACTTCGAGAACAACGCAGAAGGATCATCTATAAAGTCACCTTCAGGGAAGGTCATGATTTTTTCATGGACATCAGCAGCTATGGCAGCCTCCTCCACTTCCTGGTCACTAGCCGAGATGCGGCCGTAGCGAATGTTGTTCTGGATGGTGTCGTTAAAGAGCACGGTATCCTGGGGAACCACGCCGATATGTGCTCGCAGAGACATCTGCTTCACCTGAGGAACAACGACAAAGACTTAGCAGTTACAAGTCTGTCTCTTGGTAATCTCCAAAGCAACATTACGAGGTGCTAATTTACGCCTGTGGCAGTTAGATGACTTTATTTGCGCCTGAAATAACGTACGATGCATTCTAACGCATATGAAAGCTTGCTGCTTAGCTCTGGTGGCACGATATTAAAGCTAACATTCTATGTCACTGATATTTGCTATGTGGCAAAGCTCATAATGATAAATGAATGAATGGATCAGAGAAGGCCTGCTGAATAACAGATGTCGTAAGCTTCACAAAGGAAGTACTTAATGCACAGATAATCTATTGGACTGGATTGTTTTCCATGTACTGATGTTACTGTTTTCATTTCAAAAACACCCACACACTGTGGCAATGGCAAACATTTACTTTTGATATGTCCTGGTCATCGATGGTAATACAGCCTCCCTGAACATCATAGAAACGGAATATGAGTCGAATAATGGTGCTCTTCCCGGAGCCTGATGGTCCCACCTGGGGAGATTAACAGGAAATTGCACATTGCATCAAATTATACTGCACAGTCTAAAAAAGACAACAGTGTGAGCGAGTCGAGGAGAAAATCTAATTTGAAGTTAAGATTGTTCCTTAAACCTACCAGGGCGACTGTCTGTCCTGGAAGTACAGTGAAGGAAACGTCCCTGAGAATCTCCTTCCTGTGAAACAGAAAGTCTAAAAATAATGTATCTACACTTAAATCTACTTAACAACTATAAACATTTTTTGCTTCTAACCATTCTATAAAATCAAATGTCCACCAACCCATTTGTGTAGCTGAAATAAACGTTCTTGAACTCCATTTTTCCCTGTTTGTAGATCAGATTCCCAGCGTTTACTTCATCTTTCACCTGCATAAGAGAACAAATACATTTCAGAATTTCATCATAATGCAGAATTTTAGGTGGAAACAAAGATCACGCATGGGCTAGTCTCAAAAGTACCTCTTCTTCTTCTTGAAAGAGTTTGAACATGCTTTCCATGTCAATGAAAGAATTCTGGATCATTCTGGAGTGGAAAAAAAAAATAACAAGCCAACAGTTACCCAGCATCACAAAATCCCAAAAAAATCTTTCACTTCTACATATAATTAACCTTAAAGGCTGATGGATCTGTATTCTTCTTCTTCTTACCTGTAGTAGGTTCCAAACCAGTTGAGGGGGGTGTACAGTTGAATGATGTAGGTGCCAAACAGAACAAAATCTCCAACCTAGAATAGAACATTCATTCATTCATTCAAACTAATATTGTTATCCTTCACATTCTGTTCAGTTAAACATAAAAGACACTTCTTTTAGTTTAACTTAAACACATTGACATGACCGGTACCTGAAACTTTCCTTCAGTCACAAAGTAGGCGCAGAGCAGAGAGCCGGCCAGCAGGCCTGACCCGATGATTAGGTTCTGTGTTTGGTTGAGGAAGGCCAGGGATGCCTGGGTCTTCCACTCTGACACCTAAAAAGAAAAGAAGCCATGAGATTCATGCCTGTGTGGGCTGCTTACATCATCTTCTTTGCTACTCTTTGTGGAAATGAAAATGCTACCAAAACAGTCTCATAGATTTAAACAAAGAAAAGTAGTTTTCGCTTTACTGACTAGGAAAGAAATCATATGTGTGTCTGGCAACAACTGTGTTATATTCATCTGGTTTGTTTTGACTTCTGTCAACAACAGCACATCAGCATATCTTCAAGTGATAAAGATTGCTATCATTATGCTGCAAAACAATGCAGGAAGCTGCAGGCGCTGTCGCAGCCAGGTTTGTAATCACTTCAGTGATTTGTTATATAGTTTTGTTGAACAGTTTTTACACCACAGTCTGCATAAATACCCAATTCTGCCTCCTGATAATTGAAACATACCAAGCAGTTCCAGTGACACTGTCTGTTCAGCCTTAGAAATAATTTACACGAAAAACAATGTGAACATCAACACTGAAGGTAGTCCTGCAGTGTCTCATCCTCACCACAAGATGGCAGCTGCAACACATGAGCTGCAAGCAGGCTATTGCATGAGTCAATACCTCCCACTTACCTGATATTTTAAGATGGCATCCTCAAACCGGCTGACCTCATAGTTCTCTGCATTGTAGTATTTTACCTATTGAAGAGATAAAATAGTAAATTGAAGAAAAAAAAATCAACATGTTGGAATAAGCTATATCATGAACCAAAAAGGCACACGGACACCAAAATGTTGATGACGTACCGTCTCAAAGTTCAACAAGGAGTCCACGGCCTTGGACTTAGCGTTGTTGTCCTGCTGATTCATGTCTCGTCTGTACTTGGTTCTCCATTCGGTGATGATGATGGTCAGAGCTGGGGGGAAACACGATCAGGCAATCGAAACTCTTTCAGGAAAAAAATATTCAGTATATACACACCTGACTAAATTCATCTTATTACTTAATATTGTTAAATAAATTCAATAGACGTTTGGACTTACTGAGGTACAGGGCCATACACACGAAGACAATAAGGCCAAACCAGGCATTGAAATAAGTGATGAAGTAGATGATGGAAATGACAATATCAGCGATGGTTGGGAAGATGCTGAACACGATGTAGCTGTTTGAAAAGAAAGGACAAATAAGTTCACTCAAAGCAATTTCAGTTATCGCATTACTTGAAAAGCTCTCATACTGTGCAGGTCAAACAGTCCGTTATGCTCCATCTGACCTGAGCAGGCTGTTAATGGAGGAGGTGCCGCGGTCGATGCTTCTCAGAACGTCGCCGGTTTTGCGGCCCAGGTGCCAGCGCAGGGACAGGGAGTGCAGGTGTGAGAAGAGACGCACCTGAACCACACGGTTGGTGTACTGCTGCACCCGGATCCACAGGAAAGAGCGCATGTTGCTCACGAACCCCGAGGCACCTGGGAAAAGGAGAAGAAAACGGCAAATGTGACAAGACAAGCCTCGTCACTGCTGACCCGTGAAAAATGTGACACAAGAAAATCGGTGCGCGTTATCGCTTGTAGGATTTGTCCGTCTTTGGGTGAAAATCTCGCGCTCTACATCCACGACATGAGTGTGAGCGTGTCCTACCTGCCCCGCCGCCCTGCATGAACTTGAGCAGGACATAAATACACACTGTAGTAGCCAGAGTGTTCCAGCTGCTGCCGTCAGTCAATTCATTCACTGTGAGAGGGACAAACGCATAAAAGGTAAATGAACAAAAAAGGCTTGAAGGCCTGCTTGGATCGAAGATATGGTAGATAAACAAGACAATCTTTTTTTTAATCTTCTCTCCGGCACTCTGATGGCACTAAAACTATCAGAAAAAGGATGTCTCAGCTTAATCACACTGCACATCCTGAGGAACAATGTGTGTTGAGCTCAATGAGTTTGTCTACAAGCCACTAGGTGTGTGTGTGATCAGCATTACATGTTGGCATGTTTTTAATCTCTTGAGGCTCTAATAGAGGAAACACAAAGCACAATAAGCCGGTGGCTCGGGCTTGTAGCAGCAATGCAGTAGGAATGAAAAGGCATTTGACGCCGAATTTTGATTTAAAAACATGTCACTCACCAATATTCTTGTAGTAAATTGGTACAAAGACATTAATAGCCCTCTCGGCTCCAAGCAGTGCCAAACAGAAGAGGACCAGTAGCTGGAGTAAGCTGTTGCCCCGGGGCCACATGTAGGGAACAAGCATACAGACTTTCATCCTGAAACCTTGCCAGGTAGACTGGTTCTCTTCTGTTCTGCCCAAGAGACTCTGAGATGAAGAAATACATTAAGGTTTGCAGGTTCAACTCACAAAATGGCCATGTGCTACTCGCGCATCACTAACCTGTCCACTGTTCTCCACATCCCGCTCATCTTCGTTTATCAGTAACATGTATGGTCTCCGGGGCAACCCTGGAGCTTTGAGACCGATGAAGAAGAGCAGCCCTGTGCCAGTGTAGCGTATCAGCCACAAAGCAAACTGCACCTGAGGGGTTCACGGGCAGTTAAATCAGATCAATATGGATACCTCATTGCATTTAATTATCATGTGGTGGTGGAAACAGGTAAAATTAAATACTCATAAAGCAGCAGTGTATGAGATAATAACTGAACTGATGACTGCATTTGATGTGTTGTTTATTATACAGTGACCAAACCTCTGAGGAACTTCTACCAATACATTATCATACAAGTTACTCGTAAATTATGCAATTTATTCCAGGCTGCTTTTAAAAGTTTTTACACTGAAATTAGAGTCAAATAAGAGCATCAAATAGAGTAAAACATAGGACACTGTGAGTGCTGCAGCATCATAGGAAACATCATTTTAAGTTAAAGAAAGATAAACAACAAAGAACCTTTTAAAACGTCAAGTCATGCTTACAACTATGTAACTGCAAAGTTGAAAGTTTTGCAAGTGACTCAGGGGGGGAGGAGCAAGAGTTTGTCTCTTTTGATTGGTTAACAGAGTAGCTTTTGAGCTCCGACAGTCAGACTGGGCAGTGACTCAGCAAAAAAAAAAAAAAAAAGCCTGTTACTCTTGAAACAAGAGAGGCTGCATGGCATTGAGTGGAATGACTCAAAGGACACACCTATCTATAATAACTAACTTCCCTTTGACCCATTAGACTGTGAAAACACACATCATCAATATAACACTGAGGAGAGGCTTTTTCCTTGTGCAGAACAAGGACATACACTATCAAGGACATACACTACTCACTGGATCAACAAAAGAGAAATCATGTTGGGCTTTACCCTGAATACATAGGAAGGCAGATAAACTGGGTAACACGTGGTGCATGCTGGCACAGGGGACAACAGTGAAGCAGTGAAGCAGTGCAGCATTCAGCGTACAATATTTGGAACAAGCCCAGTCAGTAAATAGGGACTTGTGCCCAATCATTCGTGAGACTTTTTTATTCATTTTCAAAAATGATGGTTAAAACAGATCTCTTGCGATATTCAGTCTTTGCTCACCTGCTGTTGATTGTTCTCCAGGCCCCACCACCAGTGAGGACTGTACCAGGAGATGAAGGCCAAGTTCTCAGCTGAAAAAGCCACAGCCCAGAACAGCAGCAGGGCCGCGCTGTGGCCCCTCGTGCGGTCCATCACCAGAACCCTACGTCTCTCCACCTTAAGCAGGGCTATAGCCCAGGCCCAGCCAATCGCAGAAAAGCAGCCATACAGCACCACATAGCCTGGGAGCTCTCCTCCGCTGGCAGCCCGCCACACCATCCCACCCAGAAACTGGACAAGGAGAAGGACAGAGATGGCCTGCTGGAGACCGTAAAGGCGTGAGCGTGGGATGAACTTGGGTTCCATTGCTGTGCCATATTTCCTGTAGAATATGCAGTGGATTGTGC